>NW_015505639.1:458190-480125 GCF_001515645.1 Sinocyclocheilus grahami | reverse complement strand
AAGCCCGTGTCTTTCCCTGGCAGTCGTTCACTGCCATCTCTGCTGCGTAGTTATCTCACCCCAGGCGGGTTGAGTCTACCGCAGGGACTTCCATATGTAGTACTGCCCTGGGCCAGTCCATATGTGTAATTCCACATGATACCTCCTATGTGCGGGATGTGGCTTCCGTAGCGTCCCAACTGGGTATGCTTTCCCAGTGTTATCCAATGTACCACTGTATGGTACACCTCTGCCTAGCCGCTGTCCTATCTTCCGCCCCAGCTGGTGTGGGGGGACTTGCCGGCTTCCGCAAGGCACTGGAGGGGGTCAGCAATAGTGGCGTTTTCCATACGGATCCCAATTCGTCTGTTACGACTGACGTAACGTAGAACGTGACTGACTGAAAGGGAACGTCTAGGTTACTTGTGTAACCCTCGTTCCCTGAAGGAGGGAGAATCGGGCTCTCGGGCGAGATCCCAATTCATCAGTCACGACTGACATAACGTCTCCGTTCCCTCCTTCAGGGAACGAGGGTTACACAAGTAATCTAGACATTCTGAATGTTCAATAAACTGTTCCATTTAGAAAAAATAAATACATTTCTGATTATAATTTAATATGTCAGGCTTTACAGAGTTAAATATGTTTTGCTTTTTCTCTCTTAAGTATCTATTGATTTGCTTTTACGTCCATCAACTTCACTTTCTCTAGAACTTTTCACCAAATACGACTCCTCACTTGATATCTTCTGAGCGACTGAATGCATTTTTAAACTTTGAACATCTTTTATGAATGATTTTCAGCTTTTCATCATTTTAATGCTCAGATTACATATCCCAGTACCATTCCCACCGAATGTAAGATGCTCCCAAAAGCCGAAAGCATCTTCTCAGTCTTCGTTATGAGCGTCTCTCTCTATGCATGCGATGGCCGATGAAGACTCTCTCTCCAGACTAATAGTTTTTTTATTGTGTTCTGTCAGTCAGACGCACAGCTTCTTGGTTTCAAAGCACTGGGCTACAGTCTGCTGCTAGTTCAAGCAGAACATTACAGTCTCCAGGCAATTTCTATCTGAAAAAGGCCAAGCGTTGAATGGACGCATCACACATGGTTGGCATTAATTGAAATCATGCCATTTATTGAATTGCTTTATTGGAAAAGTTGGAAGCTGCTAAAGATGCTTCTGTAATCTCACTTCAGTAATAGAGTTAGTCTTGCTCTCACTTGATTTAATGCATTAGAAATGTTCATCTCACAGCCTTTTGCCCTCAGTAGCCCTTCATAAGCATAATAATCTGGGCCACAATGGAAAGGCCTGCTCGAGCGTCAGGCAGAATATGTTTTGACGTGATGGTCTTTCTGACAGCTATCATTAAATAGTCAGTCCGGCAAATCAGAGTGTAATTCATCTGCGGCACGCTCCGTACACATACTGAAATTAAATGTCAAAGCTGCCCATTATAGACAATTGATGGTGGCGTGAGTGTGACAACCCTGTTTTTCAACTCATGCATCTCATCCCTCACATTTGTATTGACATTTAAAACAAACGGAAATAAGCAGGTAACACAATCTGAACTGACAGACATGTTTGAGGTCTTTTGATAGCACTGGGAGATCTGTATGCAGTCTGGTTTTGTGCCTGAATTATACCGGATGTGGATGAAGAATTTCTACACTCTAAAAAAAGCTGGGTTAAATACAAACCAGTGCTGGGTGAAATATGGACAAACAGGGCGGTTGTGTTACTACCCAGAAGGTTGAGTTAAACTTTTAACCCAACCGCTGGGTCAAAACAACCCACTTGCCGGGTTTGTCCATATTTCACCCAGCACTGGTTTGTATTTAACCAAGCATTTTTTTAGAGTGTAATGGGTATACAAAAAATATATATACTTTATTACAATTGTACACGTCAGGGATATGGATGTACACAGATGTACTTTACCATTTAAAAAACTAATTAACAAATGTGTGTTATATATTTATGTATATGTGTGTATATATATATATATACGTTTGTAATAATCACCACTGCGATTATTAATAACAAATGAAAATGTACAAAAGTGAAACTGCTGTTATAAAACTGAAATTTCTTCTTCTGAATGAGCCACATTTGGAGCTGTTGTAAAAGAGCTGATATATATATATATATATCAGTTTTGATGTTGCTATGAGATTTGTATAGAGTGGATTTATATTTATTTATTTATTTATTAGTCATATGGATTGTCATCTTGGAATTTCTATTGGGGATACATTACCGTAATGAGAAAAAAACTCTTTACTATAAAACAGTAATAAAAAAAATAAAATTATTTATTTTAAAATAAAAATGAAAATTGATGTATATTGTACACTTCACAGATGTGCTTTACAATAAAAATAAAAATAATACATTTTATTGTTAGTGGTAGTGTCTATGTATTTTATATTTTACTATTAGTAGACAATTATTTATTTAAATTGTAAATTTGATTATTTGTCATGAAAAAAAAGCTGAATTTATTATTATTATTATTATTATATATATTTTTTTACATTTTCTTTATGCAAACTTTATTTTGATGTTCCTGTGAGAATCATATACAGTCTGGTTTTGTGGCATTATTATTTATATATTTAGAATTATCGTCATCTGTAAATTTATACTGGGAATACATTCATGTAATGCAAAAAACAACAAAAACCATCCACCATCTTGCCTATTCTTTAGAATTCATGTGAATCATCTGTGAAGTTGTACTGTAAGCCACCTGTGACAGAAAGCAATGATTCAATACTGTGCAAATTGTGACCACACCTATCGATTTGTCTCACTTCTTGCAATGTACAATATGTCTCTGATGTCTTATTCATTTCATCAATAATAGAATACATCTCTGTGGCCCTGAAGATTTGATCAGGAATCGTTTCGTTCCTGACACGTATCTTGCATCATGAACTGCTTACTGCCAGAGTTTATTTTATCACAGCGAGTCACTCTAATAATAATGGCTCTGCTCACAATAGTGTACGAGTGTGCTCATACTGGGCAGTGTGTACTTTATGCTGCTGCATTCTGTTTTTAGAAATAATTTGTCAAACAGTACACAATATACAACAATAAATGTTTCAACTAGAAGTGTGCTGTTGTTGTCAGATTTGTGACGGCGACGATGATGGTGACTAGTATTAATGCCTTTATTTTTATTTATGATGTTTAATGTATTATTATTATTCATACTTTATTTTTAAAACTTGAATATTTAATACCTTTCTAAAAAACACTATTAATTTATTATTTATAATATATTATTATTATTATTATTATTATTATTATTATTATTATTATTAGTGTATATTCATTTTAATAATAATAATAATAATAATAATACATATTTAATGTGTGTGCATATATAATCATTTAAATGAATAAATACATTACTTGTATATATTTATTTCATTATTTATTATATTGATTAGTATAGTATTATTTGCATATTGTATAATGATGGTGATATTATTCATAATATTAATAATAATAATAATAATAATAATAATAATAATAATAATAACTAAGTATTAAGTAATAACTAATTATTATTGCAAATGTATTTTAATGCATTACTATAAATTTATTATGATGATGATGATGGTGATTATTATTATTATTATTGGTATTATTATTATTATTATTATTATTAGTAGTAGTAGTAGTAGTAGTAGTAGTATTATTACTATTATTATTAGTGTATATCCAGTTTAATTAATTATTTGTAATGTATTATTATTATTATTATTATTATTATTTGTGTCTTTAATTAATTTTACTTTTATAATAATGTTTTTATTAATGTATTATTTTTAATATATTATTACTATTAATTATTATTATTAGTGTATAGTCATTTTAATCATGATTATTATGATACTTTTGTTTAATTAATTATTTGTAATGTATTATTATTATTATTATTATTATTATTTGTGTCTTTAATTAATTTTACTTTTATAATAATGTTTTTATTAATGTATTATTTTTAATATATTATTACTATTAATTATTATTATTAGTGTATAGTCATTTTAATCATGATTATTATGATACTTTTGTTTAATTAATTATTTGTAATGTATTATTATTATTATTATTATTATTATTTGTGTCTTTAATTAATTTTACTTTTATAATAATGTTTTTATTAATGTATTATTTTTAATATATTATTACTATTAATTATTATTATTAGTGTATAGTCATTTTAATCATGATTATTATGATACTTTTGTTTAATTAATTATTTGTAATGTATTATTATTATTATTATTATTACTATTATTATTAGTGTATAACCATTTTATTATTATTAATAATAATAATAATAATAATAATAATAATAATCACTTTAAAATCCAGGTGTTTTATGTATACAGAGAATCTGCATACTGTAAGAAACAGGGTGATTTGTGTGGTAGTTTGGTAGAGTTGTGCTGTTATCAGTGAATTTAATATTTCTCTTTTTTTCTTCATCCAGATCGAACAGTTTTGAAGTCATTGCCTTAGATGGAGTTTGCACGCACCTTCTTCAATTTTGCACTGCAGCTGAAAGCACAGACTGGCTTCAAGCAATATCAACCAATATCAACGATTTGACCCAGGAGAGCGTAAGTAACATGCATTATCTGCTGCGGCATTAGTGTAAGTGAAACCATGAGAGATCAGAGCAGATCCGGCCGTCTGAGCGCCAGACCGGCTATAGAGGACAGTAATGCACTGATGTACGGTACGGCAGCAAATGCACTGGACTGAAGGTTTATGACTGCTTTCAGACTGAAATATGAATACGCAACTGGAATTTTGCTGTGTTCAGAACTTCTGCAGTATTGCATGATATACAGTTCACCATATTTGTATGGAGTTACTCTTGGTGACACATCCAGGTTGTATTTCACATAGAAATCTCAATAGAGAGAACTTAAAAATATTTTGCATAAAGGAAGTGACGTACAGTGGTGGCCAAAATGATTAGAACACTAGTATTTTCACCAGCTAAAAATGTTTTTTAAGTCTCTTTAAGAACTGTGGGAAAGTCTCTAAGATGCTTCAAGAAACCTATCTACGAAGCTACAGTAATGTTAATGGTTTTAGGCACTAAACAGCAGGTGCTGTCAAAAACCAATGTCATAAATAGACTTTCTTTATCAATTAACTTCTATTAACTAAATTAAATCAACATTTGGTGTGAGCATCCTTTGCATTTAAAGCAGCTTTTGCCCTCGGTGCACTTCAGGGAGCTTTGCAGGTAGGTTTCTTCCTCAAGCGTCTTGGAGACACAATTCTTCTAGAGTGAGTCTGTCTCAGTTTGTTCTGTTTCTTCATGTCATTCCAGACAGACTGGATGCTGATCAGATCACATCTCTGTGTGCAGCACAAAAATATCACTGGATTATTACAATTAATGGCAAAATGAATGTTTGGAAATGTGAACTGATATTTCCTACTGACACACTACAGCAAAAGACAGAAATAACTGACTTAAAACCATTTTTTAGCTGGTGACAATACTAGTGTTCTAATCATTTTGGCCACCACTGTATATATCCATATATATTTTAAAATATATATATATATATATATAATATGAATTCACATCATATTACTGATATAACTTTCTGGTAGCGTATGCACAAGCATGACAATTTTTAAAGGTGAAACCATTAATAGGCATGCATTATTATGAATTGAAATCATTAATTATGCATGAAAAGTTACAGTGCATAGAAACATATATGATAAGTCATTATGCGTAGAGCTTTACAATACAGGCCTGTAACATGAAATGCACAAACATAAACTGGACTTGTCAGCCAAGTGTCAAACGACACTCAATCCCATCATCCTCGCTGCTCGAGCATGTGACAGTCACTCTATTTATAGGTTATAGGTCAGCACAATAACAGATCCGCTCCGCAGATACACTCAGCTGTTAATTGAACATTTAGCAATCAGCGTCCGTCTCCATCATTAGGTGACGTCAGTGCGGTAATTGCACATAAAATAGGCAGCTGTGTGACAGCCTCAGAAAAAGACCAGATCATCAGCGCATGCACTAATTAAAACAACACACAGGAAATTAGATCGTTAGGCAATATTCTTGGCAAGAGCAGAAGACTTATGAATCGAGTCCAAAGAGCACAAATCTGGAGAAACTCAATAGACCTTCATGCTGCAGTTTTACAGAAAGAGGTGCATTATTAGTAAGAGTTTTCAGAGTGAAACTATCCCTCATAAGGTGGAATCACATGAAAAATATCTTGACATGTTCTGCCAATATTTAACAACTAAATGAAACAAATAAGCAATTAAATAATTTGTACTAAGTATATAAAGCATTTTTTATAATTTGTGTTATTACATTCATGACAATGAAGCAAATGTAAATCTTCCCTCTAATGCTTAATAGCATACTGTAATGCAAAATAAATAAATAAATCAGTTAATAATAATAATAATAATTGTTGTTGTTGTTGTTAAAATCATAATAGTCATATTATAATATTTGTACAGTTAATTTAAATTTTTAAGTAAAAAATAAATAAATCTGTTTATAATAATCATGTTATAATATAATTATTTGTATTGTCCTAGCAATATTTAACAACTAAATAAAATTAATAAGTAAATATGTAATTTGCATTAAATAAGTAGTTTGCATCATATTATAATAACTGTACTATTTTAAGTAATAAATAAATAAAAAAATGTATTTATAATAATCATATTATAATAATAATTAGCATTTTCCTGAAAATATTTAACAACAAAATAAAATGAATGAGTAAATAAAAAACACATTTTTAATACTTTGTCTTATTGCTTTCATGACATAAAACCTTAAGTCTTCCCTCTAATTCTTAATGGTAAGTAAATAAATAAACATTTATGTTATTATTAATAAGAATAAGAATAGTTGTTGTTTTTTTAAATTGTGAAGTAAATCTTTAAAGTATACAAAAGTGAACACGTTTAAAAAATAATTAATAAATAATTGTAATATGAATCATATTATTATAATAATAATTGTTGTAAAATGTACAGTTTGATGCTAAAATAATAAATAAATAATAATTATGTTAATAACAATCATATTATTATTATTATTATAATAATAGTTTTTTTAATTATAAAGTACATCTGTGAAGTGTACAAAAGTATACAATTAAGTTTAAAATAAATAAATATTGATACTGTTATTTGTTTGTAAATGCTTACTTGTATACTTGTTATTGATTTGTAAATGTTTTTGTTCCTTTCAGATAAAAACGGCGAATAAATACTGTTCTCCTGATGATCAGGTGGGTTATTTGTACAGTGAGATATTCATCTAAATCATAAGACAGAAAGTAATTATCCCTATTGTACTGCCTCATCATATTTTACCATTACAGTATGAGAGAGATGTCATAATCAGGAAAATAACACATCGTGTCATGACCTCCGGCTCTCTGTTGCATTATGATGAATAATTCAGAGAGTAATTCAGTCATATTTACTTTAGAGAAATGGATAGCGACAGAGGAGAGTCTGAGCACGTACGGATGGGTTTCTTGTGTTGAATGTTTTCTCCTCAGATTGTCCACATGGGTTGGGTGTGTGAACACCTGCAGGGCCGCGACGTCGAGCCCCTTCACAGCTGCAGGTTCCTGGGGCTGAGAGGATCTTCTCTCCTCGTTTTCAGGAGTCCTCCTGTAAGCTCATGCATGTGTTACAAACACACGCACTCCTGAGAGATGTGATGTTATGCAATATTACAAGATTACTGTATTATATGGTACATATCAACTAGGGTTGGAACAGTTCAACTTACGGTTCGGTTTGTATCTCGGTTTAAGAGTCACAGTTTCAGTACGGTTCAGTATGTGCTGTGTTTAGGCAAAAACTATACTGTCAAATAAAAATAAAGAAAATAAGAATAATCTATTCAACTACAAGCAACAGCACAAATAAATACAATAGAGTAAAGATACAAATAAAATAAACTGTGATTTTCAGTTTTTTTTAGGTAGGTCTAACATTAGTTTTTAGGAACAGAAATCGAATAAAGTAATGAAATGTAAAACAGCATTGCATATTTGACGGTATAAATTAAAGATGAATCTTTATTAAAGTTACAAAATCTATTTAATCAAGAGCAGTGAGTGATTTATTTTTTGTTGCTGTTTGATTAATATTAAGAAAGTGCTGTCACTTTAAGAGAATGCGCTGATCCAGTGCACTGATACAGTACGTTCAGCCGGCTATGTCTGCTATAGGATACTTACCAAGAAGGGCATTTTGACATAGTTTTTGTGTGAATTTGTCCATTTAAACACAACACTTCAGAGAAAGCTTAATATGTGCGCAAGTTCTGAGGCGCAGGTTTGCGCGCTTGGGTTGAGCGCACACACAAATCTTCTCACTGCGCGCGCGAGCTCATGTCCTCTGGCTCTTACATGTTTCACGAGTGGGGATACACACAGCCTATGCGTGGTTTGCTTGGGAGCGAAGCACAGTTGTTACTGCCTTGCTTTGCCCTCAGAGGGCTCTCTTTGAGGAGGGAGCCTTCACTAGCGTTCCTCGCAGTGCCGGCCCCGCTTTCGCTAAGGTGGAGCGGCGGCTGTGCTCGTGGGTTTCGCGTATAGATCTGCTTCCTAATCACCAGATCCGGCGCCCGCTTTCGGGGTTTCGGAAGCCCGCGCTGCGGTCCTTCCGACCGGGGAGAGGGCGCGACGCTCCGCCTGTCTTTCTCCAAGGAGATTGATACTGAGGGCGTCAATGAGCTCGCCAGTTGCACAAACATCAGTTACACAAGCATATTATGCCTGATATTATAATGAGCAGCATTAATAGGGAGCGGGGGGCGGATTGTGTTTTTTCCGCTGTTAAGAGCTCCGCTCTCGCCGAGGAGTGTGTCCGTGCCTGTGATCTTGCGATTGCGGTCCCGCTGCTGCTGAGGCATGGCGGCGACTGAGAACGCGGAGATCACTCATGATCTAGCAGACGGGTTGGAGACGGCTCTTCCTATCTCCACAACTTGTTCGCTAGATCTAGAGCTCGTTCTCGGGGCTTAGAAGCCCGCACTGTGGTTCTTCCCCCTCTGAGTGAGTGCTGCAGCCCTCTTTCTCTGAGGAGATTGATGTTGTTCGTGTGACTGAATGGTACTAAGAGACTCGCTACCTCTATGGAGGTATCTAGAGCAGCTAGTACGGCCGTCCCCTACCGGTCCGCTGCTTCAGGGCACTGAGCTAGCTGCTCTTGGCGCACCACAAGCCAGTCTTGCGAGACTGGTTCCCTTAGGAGGTCACCTGGCGGTGTGGGAGCCCCTGCCAAGTGTGCTTCATTGGGTCCTGCCCCGAGCAGTCTGTGGTCTAGTCTTCCTAGCAGAAGACGTGGGTCTGAGGGCCGTCGTTTTCAATAGGAGACTTCAGCTATGAGAGTCCTGATGCTGTTGCTCAGGACCTCGGAGGGCAGGCCCCTCTGGGGAAGAGAAGTTCACACCGCATTACACGGTGCCCGTCTCTCCTCAGTGCCCTCAGGAGGTCAGTCTGCCAACCCTGACGTGTTCCAGGGCGTAGCGGTCTCCGGCGAGCGCTTCTCTCAGTTACCGCCCAGAAACGTAGCGGTACTAAGAGACTCGCTACCTCTTTGGAGGTATCATGAGCAGCTAGTTCGGCCATCCCCTGCCGGTGTGCCATTCTGGGCACACCAGAGATCAGTCTCGAGAGACTGATTCCCTTAGTAGATTATTTAGCAGTGTGGAAGCTACTGCCAAATGTGTCTCAATGGGTCCTGCGTACTGTAGAAAGAGGCTACAGAATCCAGTTCGGTTCTCGTCCTCCTCGATTCAACGGGGCCCCCCACTCTAGTGGGTCCTGAGCAGGCTCTGGTTTTAGAATAAGAAGTACTTATTCTCTTAGAGAAGGATGCCATCGAGGTGTTCCCTCCGCACGAGACAGACTCCGGGTTCTACAGCCCTTACTTCATTGTTCCGAAGAAGGATGTGGGGTTGCGTCCTATTTTAGATCTGTGCCTATTGAACCACTCAGTCATGCGACTGAATTTCAGCACACTCGCACTCAAACAGGTAGTATCTCAGACCAAGTCCGAGGACTGATGTGTCACGATCAATCTAAAAGATGCACATATTTCCATCCTTCCTCATCATAGGAAGTTTCTGAGGTTTGCTTTTGGTGGCAAAAGCCTACCAATACTGGTTCTTCCTTAGGCCTTGCACTCTCACCCCACACTTTCACGACTCAACCACATTGATGATTGGTTGATATTTGCTCAGTCAGAGCGGATGGCGGTTCGACATCGAGATGTCGTTCTCGCTTACAACGAAAGAGCTGGGGTTAAGACTTAACACCAAGAAAAGTGTGCTTTCTCCAGTAAAGAGAACCACTTATCTGGGCGTGGTATGGGATTCGACCACGATGCAGGCATGTATGTCTCCTGCTCGGATCGAGTTGCTCCTCACCTCAGTCGCGAAAGTAAGAGAAGGCCGGTCACTCACTGTCAAGCAGTTCCAGACTGCTTGGGCTGATGACAGCTGCGTCCAACGTGATAACTCTGGGCCTGCTGTACATGAGACCCCTACAGTGGTGGCACAAGAACAAGGGATTCTCCCCGAGGGGAAACCCGCTACGCATGCTCAAGGTCACGCGGAGGTGCCTACGTGCCTTAGACATGTGGAGGAAACCTTGGTTCTTGTCTCAGGGCCCAGTGCTGGGAGCTCCTTGTTGCCGCGTATGCTAGCGACGGATGCATCCCTCACCGGTGGAGGTGCGGTCATGAGTGGCCACCCTGCCCGCAGTCTGTGGAGTGGTCGCCATCTGACGTGGCATATCAATTGTCTGGAGATGCTGGCCATGTTTTGAGTTCTGAAACACTTTCTCCCAGACCTAAGAGGTCACCATGTGTTGGTGCGCACCGACAACACAGCGGTGGTCTCTTACATCAACCACCAGGGAGTCCTGCGTTCGTGCCCCTTGTACAAGCTGGCACACAAGATACTTGTGTGGTCGCAGGGCAAACTCCTCTCGCTGAGAGTAGTTCACATTCCTGGGCAACTCAATATGGGAGCAGACATCCTGTCGAGGCAAGGGCTGAGGCCCGGGGAATGGATGCTTCACCCCGTGGTGGTGAAGCAGATATGGAGAGTGTTTGGCCAGGCTCAGGTGGACCTGTTGCGACTCATATGATATCGCACTGTCCCCTCTGGTTCTCTCTGACTCATCCAGCTCCACTGGGGCTGGATGCCATGGTACAGACGTGGCCGAGGCTTCATCTGTACGCCGTTCCTGCGATTTTTCTGCTCCCGGGAGTTCTGCTAAGTGGTGGATCAGGATGCTATTCCATAGCCTCGAGTCCTCTGATCTCCCCTTTCCTTTGGGGGTCAAGATTCACTCCTCCAGAAGTCGGCCTTCGGGATGGCGGGCCCCGCCTACTTCTCTCGCCCTAGCTGTGCAGTCTTCCACACTAGGCAGAGATTTGGAAGTCTGGTGGCGTGGGTATTCTCGTTCCCCTAGCGTTTCCGACGCAGCTCGAGTTCCTGAAGAGGAACGTCTCAGGATGTAACCCTGGTTCCTCGAGGGAACGAGACGCTGCGTCTCGGTGCCATACTTCTGGCATCCCTGCCAGTGCTTGCCTCATTCCTGAAGCTGACGCTGCCTCCGCCGCACATGCTTTTATAGGTTCCTGGTCATGACGTCACCCGCCTGTGATGTCCCGCTCAGCTATTGGACTGATTTCACATGTTATTCAGAGCGTGGTCACAGAAGGCGTTCCCCTAGCGTTTCCAATGCAGCATCTCGTTCCCTCGAGGAACCAGGGTTACATACGTAACCTGAGACGTTTTCTCCTTCAAACAACAGATTGAGTTCATCCAAATTTCACAAAAAAGCTTATGGAAATAATTGTAATACAAGTCCGACATTTTTAAAGTATGTTGCTGTTTTTGTCTCTTCTAAGGAAGATTCATTCACTTGTTTGGCAATATCAGATTTTTTTAATGTTCATCCAAACTCATTTTGTGACTTTTCTTTCTGCTTTAAAGATGTTTTCTTTGGATTGACTACTCACAAGAGTATGACTTAATTTGTGTTTATCATTTCAAGTGATGTAGAAATTCGAAAAATGAATGTCTCTTTTGATTTGGTTTTTGTTAGTGAATCGCTTGAACTTAACAATTGAAGTCACAAGTTTGAATCAATCGGAGCGCTTCCAGCATAAATGACTCACTCAATTGAATCGGTTTGTCTGTTCCTCTGCTTTTCGCGTCAACAGTCATGTCTACACAACACTGTCAGTACTACTACTGGCTCAGCTCGCTAGTTTTATTACATTAACTGAAATAAGCGAAAAAAGTATGATGTTTACAAATTAAATATCCATATTGCCATTTCAAAATTAGAATCCTACACAAATCTACAAACATATTCAGGTGAGGTAACTGGTTTACTGCTAACTAGTGAAACACACAATGAGCTGCCCTTCAAAATACATGCTAGATTGTAGATCTGTTTGTGTTTGAAAGTCAAAAGAGCAAATGGGAGAAGCAGACGAACACAAAACAGCAGAACAACATAAAGTTAAAGAGGGTAAACTTTATCATTCAACTGAACTGTGCTCCTATGTTTAAACACTTCGGCTCCTGATATGTTCACTCACTTCAGGTAATATCAATGGTATGACCATTGTTTCAGATGCGGCCGAAATTACAACAACAGTGGATACACACACATATATTGAATTGTTTGATCAAAATCATTGTTAGGGACAATTTAGTCGCTGGATATTGGTAGGCACATGTCATAGCGTTTCTACTAAATTCTACGCCCTTTGTACATACATATATATACTTAAATTAGTATTTATAAAATATGTATTTTTAAAAAAAATAAACACATATGAAATTATACAAATTATAATAAATAATTAATTTCATTAATAATTTCATCTGAAATACATTTTTTAAAAATATTTGGAAGCTTGTTTCCATTATGTTAATTGGGACTTTTTACCTCACAATTCTGACTTTTTACTTCAGAATTGCGAATTGTACATTTTGTTTCCAGCAACTGTGAGTTTATATCTCACAAACTGGACGGTTCGGGGGGAAAAAAGGTAATAGCAACTTTTTATCACACAATTCTAATTTTCTTTCTTTTTTTTAATTTGCAATTCTGCAACTCATAATTGTGAATAGAAAAAGAAAAAATCTGAATTGTGAGAAAAAAAGTCACAATTACCAAACTTCCATAGAAATCTGACTGACCAATCTCTCTCTATATATATTTTTTTTAATCCTTCTGGAAAAGCCATGGAAATTCTTTGATCAGTGTGGGAACCCTAAATAACACGTGAAACACATTTCAAATACTAGTGCACCACATTACACTGGAACTATAGTATACTGCAGAATTAGTGCATAATCTGAACACAGCCAATGTCTCTTCTCCTAAAATGTTACGGACTGTGACAAACCTCACCTGTCGTCTGCTGCTCTGAGACTCAGGACATCTATTCTAATTATATATAATCAATCTATTACTTTCTAATGGACTGTGGCGAGGAAAAGCCATTACCGCGGTGGCCTCGCACACATACGTTATTGGTGACAAATGTTTTATCTTTGCCATTAAGCCTGAAGACACAGGTTTCATCAGTTATGAAATACACAAAATGCACTTTGTGTTGGCACTGTTTCTGTGTCCTGCGCTTCCTAATGCAATGCGATATTTAGCTTGACTCCAGCGTCGTCCTCTACATAACTCCGTTACGGCTGCATTAATGTTATTGCAAGTGGTTTTGATAAATTTTGTGACCGAAATAATGCTGTGCTGATATTTCTTGCCGTTTCATTAAATGTGCATTACTGAATAATAAAGAGAGAAATCTAAGGAAACATAGCATTTAACATGCCTTAAAGCCTGGAGAGACATTCAGCAAATTCATTAGCATCTCATTATATTTCAGATTTATGTCTGTGCTGCTTTAGAGTACTGACTGTTAAATAAGCCTTATGTCTCTGTAGGTCATGAAGAGGTAATTACTGCAAACTTTTTCATACGCATGAATTTTAATGGAAATGGCAGCGTTGAAATCTAATTCCGAGGGCAAAAAATAAAACAAATGACTAGTTTTCCAAAACAGAGGAGTGAAATAATGAATCAGTAGAACCTCTGTAATACATTGTGTTGAAAGAACCTCACAATTGTGCACTGGTTTTCTTAAAGTCCCCATGAAATCAAAATTAAAGTTTTTTCGGGTGTTAGTATCAATATGTTAGTCTTAAGGTTATCTATAAGGCAGTGTGCTCCAAAACAGTGACAAAATTAATTTAGAAGATATAAGCATTCAAAGCTTTTAGTTTGTCACTTCCGCCAAAACAGCTCAACGATTTTTTTTTGACGTCACATCGTACTTCAGCTTCTCATCAAATCTTCTGACCAATCAAACGCTCTCTAGAAGCCGAAGCGCCCGCCCCCTACACTATAAATAGACGCTGAAGCTGTGGCTGAGATCGGTCGCTTGTTCACAGTGTAGTATTTCCTGTACAGTGAATGGCTCATAGTGTACTATGTAGGCGATAGTGAACGATTCAGATAGTGTAAATAAGCTTTCGATTGGGGCAAATGAGGTCTGGTTTCACGTTGTGTCACGCGAACCATGGCAGCACACACAGTCTGATCTGGACTTTGGCTCTGGTCCAGAGATGCAATCGCACGGAGCGATCAAATGCACGAGTCGGCATATATTAAACACTTGTAAAACTACGCAGCCTCAGCATGATTATGATCACTATTTTGTTTAACTAAGAGTTTCAAATTGAACTGTGAGACTGTGGCTGTCAAATGCGGCTTTACCGAGCTCAACGGCTCTGACCCGTGCAGATATAAAGAAAACACTATTGGCTAATTTAAAAAGGGGGCGGGGCTGCTTGATATGTCCCGCCCTGTCTTCCTGTTTCAGTTGAAATTACATCACCACATAGAATAACGCTGCTGTTTCAAGGCACTTCAGGGGACCTTTAAAGGAGTAGTTCACCCAAAAATGAACATTAGCTTAAAATGTGCTCACCCTCAGGCCATCCAAGATGTAGATGAGTTTGTTTCTTCATCAGATTTGGAGAAATGTAGCATTGCATCAGTGTCTCAGCAATGGATGCTCTGCAGTGAATGGGTGCCGTCAGAATGAGAGGCCAAAAAACTCTAAACAAAAATGTGGCTGGATTTTGATGTGAGAGACAACAGCAGATGGACTTTTTCACTGGAGGAAGCGTTATTATGGATTATGGACTGGTTAAAAAGTTAAAAGGGGTTTTAAAGATGAATTTGTTTCTCATAAACAAGCACCTTTTGGCTAGTCCAGATGTTAACTGATGGACTGGAGTGCTGTGGATTACTTGTGGATTATTGTGATGTTTTTATCAGCTGTTTGGACTCTCATTCTGACGGCACCCATTCACTGCAGAGCATCCATTGCTGAGACACTGATGCAATGCTACATTTCTCCAAATCTGATGAAGAAACAAACTCATCTACATCTTGGATGACCTGAGGGTGAGCACATTTTCAGCAAATGTTATTTTTTCGGGTGAACTACTCCTTTAATCTACTGCAAGGGGACTGCAGTAAGCGGCTGTATCCTCACTAATGGATGTGTAACAGTGAGATTTCTTTCTGTGTTTTTGTGTCAGATCTTGGCATCAGACTGGGCTCAAGCAGAGGCTAGTTTTCACCTCTGTGAGGTTCTCTTTAAGGTTCATAAGGTACGAACACACATGAATGACTTTTATCAGTAGATGCTGAGTGCTCTGTATTTGATTTGTTTGTCATTTAAAGTCAACATGAAATCAAAACATATGTTCCTAAATTATATTCCTGCTCTATTGTACATGATTCATCAGTGCACATTGTTCTAAAGAAATACAATATTTGTTTTCATATTTTGTTGTTAAAAATAAATGCATATTAAAATGTATTAATTTATTTATTTGAATGAAAACGCATATAACAAATATGCATATATTATATAGACTATTTGATAATGTTCTCAGCTTAACAATAAGGATTTATTTTTATTTTTATTGTTTTTGATGACCAAGGATTTGTATTTACTCTGCCCCAACACAAAACAAGGATTTTAAAAATATATGTATATTTTTTTATTTCAAAAATTCACAACCATTCAGACAGTTGGACTTGAATTTCTTTTTTGAAGAAATTAATACTTTTATTGAGCAAGGATGCATTAAACTGATCAAAAGTGACAGGAAAGACATTTATATTGTTACAAAAGTTGATTTCTATTTCAAATGCATGCTCTTTTTTAACTTTCTATTCATCAAAGAATCCTACAAAAAAATCAAATGCATCACAGTTTACACAAAAATATTCAGCAGAACACTTGTTTTCTACATGATAATTGTTTAAGAATTATCAGAAATGTTTCTTGAGCAGCAAATCAGAATATTAGAATGATTTCTGAAGATCATGTGACACTGAAGACTGGAGTAATGATGCTGAAAATACAATATATTTTACAATATATTAATGTAGAAAACAGTTATATATTTCACAATATTATAGTTTTTACTGTATTTTTGATCAAATAAATGCAGACTTGGTGAGCAGAAGAGTCATTCAAAAACATTACACAAATCTTACTGACCCCAAACCTTTGAACAGTAGTGTATATATATTTATATTTATAGTCATATAGAAACCAAACAAACTTAGAACAGTCACTGTGTCTCTTTTGCTGCTGTCTAGCTGTGGATAGCTGAAGACTGCTGGATACAGACCAAGTTTTATCTGGGGCTCCTGCAGGACGGTGAGCTGCGGGACAGTGAACCCTTCTGCTTCAGTGTGCTGGTGGGTCACGGCCAGAGCTTCTGCTACAGCGTGGAGCTGGGCTCCGAGCTGGTGCTGTGGGAGAAAGCCTTCCAGAGAGCCGTCTTCATGGAGGTGCAGAGAGTGCGGGTGAGTGACCGCAAACCTACAAAACATCACGGAAACCGCGAACAGATCATTTGTCATGCATTTTGAAAATTGCTTTTATTGCTTTATTTAGTATTTGATAATGTTCTCAGCTTAACAATTTTGTTGTTGCTCTGACAGTATTTTTTGCACCTTAAAGCACCTTTATGTCTCACCTTTTGGACTTTTTTCTCAGAATTTTGAGTTTATCTCATATTTTGAACATTTTCAACTTACATTTTAGACCTTTTTTTCAGATAATTGTGAGTCTCATATTTTGGAATTGCATGTTTAAATCTCACAATTCTAAGTTTCTGTCATACAATTCTGAGTTTTTAATGAGTTGTGAGATGTAAACTCGCAATTGCATGAATGGAAAAGTCAGAATTGTGAGAAAATGTCTCCATTTCCTTTTTTAATTATTTTTTCCTTGGCAGAAAAAAGCTTCCACAGAAATCAATCCAAATGCCACTTAAAGAGGTTTTATTGCATTATTCGTATTACTATAATACAAGAGTGAAAACCATTCTGTTTAGGCACAGTATCAAATAGCAGCATTTGTTGTATTTAATAGAATTATCATCTGTTTTTCAGTAATGCATTACAGTAATAATATTAAAGCAATGCTGTGCACTTTTTGCATTATGGTAACAAGAAGAGGCCCTTAATTTAAAATATATATCCTGTCCATCAGGCTTTAAAAAGAGATAAAACACTCAGAAAGTGCTATATGACAAGTGAAGCATTGATTTCTGCATCTGTCAGCACTGCGGTGCGATGCATGCGAGAGCAGAAGCTCGTCTGTGTCTGATTCGTGCGTTTCAAATGTTATTACTGCTTTAATTAAATTTCTCTGAAGAGTCTTTTCTGTGAGACCTCTCCTCGCTGAGCCGTTAAATTACCTCCAACACACAAAGGTCTAGCACATCTCCGGTGTCCCCGTGAACTCCTGCAGGGCATCTATTATGAAGTATATGCTAACATAAGTTCACGGGATGAAGGGGATTTAAGTCTGAGCAGCTCCGGAGACTCGCGTTACTCACATTTAAGTCGTCTTAAATACCACCCGGGGTCAAACGGAGAGCGTCACAATGCTCGTTTCCGGCGATATCCCAACGCGTAAGTGTGCATTACTACGGCATATTTATTTATGGCTCATGGGCATTATGTAGGTTTAGTGCTCTGCCGGTGGCTCTTCGGCGTTGATTCACTCATACTTTAGCTTAGAGGAGCAGATTAATGGCTCTCTGGATAAACTGCATATCATATTCCATGCAAGAAATCAAAATCCTCATCTAACACAGCGCTAACGTTTTATTTGAGGTTAATTGAGGGAGTAAAGGCCACAGAAAGCCTAATAGACCATCGTGACATGCTGCCAAGTCATGACAGCAAAATTGACTACGTGTCCAGTTGGTCTTTATTCCAAGGGCAATTTCCAAATGGCATTTTTGTGTCCTTGAAGGACATGTCGTGAATGAATCAGTGATGGATTTCATTGTGTGAAATGTTCACTTTTATAAGCTAGTGAGTAGATGAACATGACGCCCGCTTTCAAATGTAATACACCTCAGAATTACAGCTCGTGATGGGATGTGATGAATTTGACCTTTGGAGGATGGTTGCACAATATTGGAAAAACTGGCATTGTGATATTTTTCTGCATTATACAGTATGTTGAATGAATCATTATAGCATGATTGTGGTTTTGATGGAGAGTGCAGCTGCATAGAAATTAAAAACAGTTAAAAAAAAAAAAAGCTGAAAAAAATGACTTTTTACTTTTTGTGTCTAAACCATCCTTTAAGGGCTGTACGGTTTGTAAAAAAAACAAAACACAACTTTCAACTTGTTATTACTGTTTTTGACCAATTCAATATGACAATATAACTATTATATAAGACAATATTAATACTTATGATTTGTTTTGTGATTTTAAATGAAATATTACAAAAATAAGAGATATATTTATAATAAAAATAGTTTTTAATTTACATTTTTTAAGTTTTTGTTATGTTTTTAATATATATTTTCTTAAACATGCTTATATTTTTATTATTGCTGTCAAACCAATCCAAACATCCAAAATAAACGTTTTTGTTTACATAATATATGTGTTTGTGTACTGTGTATATTTATTATCTGTATATAAAACATGCATGTACATATTTAAGAAAAATATGTTATAGTTCTATATTAAATATATTTATATATAATATAAATTATATAAATATATACATGTAAATACATATATACTGTATTTGTGTGTATTTATATATACATAATAATTATACACAGTACACACACATATATTACATAAACAAAAACCTATATTTTTGATGCGATTAATCGTGATTAATCGTTTGACCGCACTAAATTTAATTTGATTTTTATTTCAGTTTTATATATTTAATGGCTTTAGTTAACTATAATAACCCTGCATTGAGTTTTTATTTAAAATAAATAAACGTGTGTGTGTGTGTGTGTGCTTTTTTATTTTTAATAATAATTTTATTTTATTTAAACTTTTATTTTTTTTTTTTCAATTGTTTTAGTTTTAGTTGACTGTTATAACCCTGAATTGAGCTTTTATTTTGTTGGTACACTTGCAAATATGTGCTGCGGGTTTCAGAGTGAAGTGTTATATCATTTATATCATATATTTATCTAATTAAATCGCAGCTTTCGCGATTTGAAAATCACAGTAAGCCATATTGGCATATCGATTTACTTAGATATATTGTGCAACCCTACTTTTTATTTTGCAAGAGATTTCAGTGTTATGTGTGCATTGCTGCCATTAAAGCTCTCTGGTGTCACATGCCAAAATATCTTGACTCACAGCATTTATGTTTAAGTTTGTGCATTATTAGATACTTTTATCCACTGAACACGTTCAGTTCAAGCAACTATATACATGTCCTTAGTTCTGTGTAATTCCCTCATAAATCCATCCTGATGTAAGCTCTTTCACTGAATTGAATGCAACAGTTTATGAACTGGTTTTAAAAGAAGAATCTTATTCCATTTTTATAGCTAATAATTGTAATGGAGGATATAGGCCATTTTAACCATTTTCCACTACATTCTTCACATCTTGTTCACTGGATTTTATCTCAGGGCTGTAGCAAATGTCTGTTCAAGGATTTTGGTGCATTTTTCCCCTGTTTGCCCAAAAGCAAAGGGTCAGAAAGCGGCTCTGAATTACTGCCTACCCATAACCAG
Organism: Sinocyclocheilus grahami; assembly: GCF_001515645.1. Classification (NCBI taxonomy): domain Eukaryota; kingdom Metazoa; phylum Chordata; class Actinopteri; order Cypriniformes; family Cyprinidae; genus Sinocyclocheilus; species Sinocyclocheilus grahami. The sequence continues at coordinate 459,914 of NW_015505639.1, read as the reverse complement.
ACATTTATAAATAATACAAAGGAACAAAGCTGTCAGGGGCGATTTAAATCACTGCAGTGCTCCGACACAGAAAGGGCAACATGCAAAGCTTCAGATTCAGTCTGATTATCTGCCACCGTTCGCCCAGAGCGCTCCTGAGCTCCGCGTGCTGCGGGACACTTTTATGAGGAGCGTGAAGGATTGTGTTATGGTTTTATGTGAGGAAGTCAGTGGGAGTTCAGGATCACAGCTTCTCTGGGTTCAGTGCGCTGAGATCTGGATTAGATGAGGCCAGATCTGAACCAGACCAGTCCCCTGAGAAGATCCATTTCTGATATGAATGAAGAGCACAGCAAAACTAGCGGGGAGGATGGATAGATGGATGGATGGATGGGAGGATGGAAGGAAGGAAGGAAGGAAGGAAGGAAGGAGGGATGGATGGATGGAAGGAAGGAAGGAAGGAAGGAAGGAAGGAAGGATGGATGGATGGATGGAAGGAAGGAAGGAAGGAAGGAAGGATGGATGTGTGTGTGTGTGTGTGTGTGTGGGTGGTTGGATGGATGGCTGAGTGGATGAGTGGATGAGTGGAAGAAAGGATGGATGGATGGATGGATGGAAGGAAGGATGGATGGATGGATGGAAGGAAGGATGTATGGAAGGGTGGATAGATGGATGGATGGAAGGATGGAAGGAAGGATGGATGGAAGGAAGGAAGGAAGGGTGGATAGATGGGTGGATGAGTGGATGGAAGGAAGGAAGGAAGGAAGGGTGGATGGAAGGAAGGAAGGAAGGATGGGTGGATGGAAGGAAGGATGGGAGGATGGAAGGAAGGATGGATGGATGGGTGGATGAGAGGAAGGAAGGAAGGATGGATGGATGGATGGATGGAAGGAAGGATGGATGGATGGATGGATGGAAGGAAGGAGGGAAGGATGGATGGGTGGATGGATGGATGGAAGGATGGATGGAAGGAAGGAAGGAAGGAAGGAAGGAAGGAAGGAAGGATGTTTGTATGTATGTATGTGTGTGTGTGTGTGTGTGTGTGTGGGTGGGTGGATGGGTCGATGGGTGGATGGGAGGAAGGAAGGAAGGAAGGATGGATGGAAGGAAGGATGTATGGAAGGGTGGATAGATGGATGGATGGAAGGAAGGATGGAAGGAAGGAAGGAAGGAAGGAAGGAAGGAAGGAAGGAAGGAAGGAAGGAAGGATGGATGGATGGATGGAAGGATGGGAGGAAGGATGGATGGGAGGAAGGAAGGAAGGAAGGATGGATGGATGGATGGAAGGATGGGAGGAAGGATGGATGGGAGGAAGGAAGGAAGGAAGGATGGATGGATGGATGGAAGGATGGGAGGAAGGATGGATGGGAGGAAGGAAGGAAGGAAGGATGGATGGATGGATGGAAGGATGGGAGGAAGGATGGATGGAAGGAAGGATGGAAGGAAGGAAGGAAGGATGTATGGAAGGGTGGATAGATGGATGGATGGAAGGAAGGATGGATGGATGGGTGGATGAGTGGATGGAAGGAAGGAAGGAAGGATGGATGGAAGGAAGGATGGGTGGATGGAAGGAAGGATGGATGGATGGATGGATGGAAGGATGGGAGGAAGGATGGATGGAAGGAAGGAAGGAAGGAAGGAAGGAAGGAAGGAAGGATGGATGTATGGATGGATGGATGGATGGATGGATGGAAGGAAGGAAGGAAGGAAGGATGGAAGGAAGGAAGGAAGGATGGATGGATGGA
>NW_015505639.1:427682-458023 GCF_001515645.1 Sinocyclocheilus grahami | reverse complement strand
ATATATATATATATATATATATATATGATGTAAAGCTTTGTATATTGCCTGAAGTGAATGTGAAAGAAATGCACTACTTAATGTTGTGTGTTTGTTCAGATATTTGACTCTAGTTCTGCTTCTCTAAGCAAACACCACTAATTAAGATGAAAGTGACTTTCAGTAATTCACTAAGGATAGTTGCAGACTCAGTGATTTGTGCTCCGCGTCACTCCGCTGATAATGTTATTGTCCTTCATCAGTTAGTCTTGATTGTCCAGCTCTCGTTTAGGACGCGGTGATTGACGGCTCTGAGAGATGCAGGAGTGTGTTACAGAGCCACGTTTCGCTTCAGATGCACTCCAGAAAGACATGAGTTCATACTGCATTTGTCAGCATCATCTTCATCACTGCTGGACCACATCGAGAATGAACATATCTCTGTCCTTAGGGATGCAACTAAAGGTGACAACGAATTTCAATTAGTGCTTGATTAGTGGTTTGTTCTCCAGACAGCTAGATTTGTTTTATTGTCTTGAGACAGAATCATCCTTCAGACAAGTATACAAACAGACTATTGGCCACTGCATTGCAAACACACAATTCTGTTGTACAATACATACTTAACATGCATTATATGGTATAAAAACAGCAAGTGTGTGTATTTCACAGTTGCACAGATGCAGCTGGCCAATGGACAGCAAACAAGATTCTCTTCATGACAGTATTTGAAGAGAGAAAACTGTAGATAGAAGCAATTAACATTCATTGCATTGTTAATTACAGTCTGTATTGCATGCATTGTTGCATTCATCTGAAATGCATGTGCAGTGCATCGATTGCATGCATGTTTGCATTCACGTATATAGAATGTGCATTTTCATGTGGTGCAGTAAAACAAAATCAGCAGCCCATAAAATGAAAAAAAAAAAAAACCTTTGTTTGTCCAGATGTTGTAGTCATGCATCTGTTGCAATTCGTTAAGATCAGCAAACACAACAAGGGCTTAACAGGCTTTTATTTACAGTTCAGTGTTGATTCAGTTCAATATCTGTAGTTCCTCAACTGTAAAACATGTTCAGGTCAGTGATAAGCAGGAATAGCTGTGCCATTAAACCAGATGTGTTGGTATCAGGGTTAATATATAGTTCAGTCATGAAACTCTAGATGGCGCAGGCTGACGGTTTGTTAACGTAACTGATGATATTCAGAGAGTTAAACGACTTGGCACAAGCTGATTGGTTCATGCTGCATATGCAGCCAATGAGCTTACTGCCTTGCATTTATATGGCTGGCTAGCGTTCACTTGAGATTCCTGCAGCGTGCTTTCAGAGTTCTCTGAAATCCTCCACCTTCCCCAGCTCCACCTGTATTGATCTACTGCGGGGGTTATTTTATATGCTATTTGTGCAGCAGCAGTATGTCTTAAATACTCACGGCACCATATCACCATATGCATTGGCAGTAGCATTGGCAGCAGCAGCAATAATCTACAACTACAGCAATAACCAACAGCAGCAGCAATTCAGCAGCAGCGTAGCAGATCTGTTCCGCCAAGACCAAATACACTAACATTGTCATATCCATCACCATGCTAAAATCTTCAGAGAGTTGTCATGATTGAATTATAGTTAACTAAAACTGAAACCATAAAAGAACTTGAAATAAAATATATTTTAACAAAAATAAAATGTTTGAAAAAATAAATACATTTAGTTTAACTTGATACTAAAGTTGTACTAAAATAACAAAAAATGCATAAAATCGATCAGCATAGATATTGTTTGGGTTCACATACTTACATAGAGTAGATTTATATCTTTGTAAGCTACAGCATAACTTAAACATGAATCCCCTTCAAAATTATTGTTTTTTATGTTTGTCCAAATTTTTTGAAGATGCATCTGTTGCAATGAAAATTTTTTTTATGTATGTATGTAAGGTTTATTTTTTGTTTTTAATAGTTTATTTTTTGTTTTTCATTTACATTTAATTTTTAAAATGATTTTGTCTGATGTTATTTATGATCAACTTGATATTTATATGTAAGGTATTTATTTATTTATTCATTTATTTATTTTAGAAATGTGTATGTTTTAGTAAATTACATTTTTTATTTACTTTTTGTTTGTTTGTTTTATTTTATATATTTTTTTAAGTTTCTCTCTCTCTATATGTTTTTATTTATTTTTTTTAATTAATAAAAGAACGTAATAAAAATCTGTTGCAATTCTTTACATCAATAAAAGCATCTTTTTTTGTGAGAAATAGCCTTGTGTTCGTGGTCAGGAGGGGTTTGTATGAGGAACAGTGTGGCGTTGCATGTTTGGCCGTTGATGAAGCGTCTGTGTTTGCTCTCACAGACTGCAGAGCAGAAATGTGGCACATTTGCAGCATGCTGGGACTTTCTCTCCGCTCAGCTTGACAAGGAAATCCTCGACAAACCTCACTCTGTGTTTTGCCCATCCCTCAGGAGAAGCTCTCCAATTAGCGGCGTGCATTCTGTGCTTTACATGTGACAGGCGCCACTTACACGAGCAGACAGTGAGAGCCGCAAATCCGCGTCGCTAGCGTTTGCTTCCTCTGGCAGCTCATAACAGCACGACACATCTGTGCTTTCTGTGAAGAAGAGCAGGAGTGTGAGACCTTCATGACTCCAGAGGATGCTTGGACATCTGACCTGAGAAGAGACTTTAAAGGATCTTGAAGACATTTTGGAAAGTTTGAGTTCATGCAGTCTCTAATTAATTAGAGTTATTATATAAACTGTAACTGAAATTAAAACCTTAGAAAAGTACAAATAAATGTTAACTGAAATAAAATATTTATTTATTTTTCAGTTAATGGCCAGTGCAAAATTTCTCATTTTAATTTAGCTTTAACTTGTCATATCAAAATAATAAAACTGATAAAAGCTATATGTAAACTACTAAGAATGAAAAACACACAATGAAATTACTAAAACTTTACAATGAATTAACTGTTTAAATGTTAGTAAATTGTATTTGTTTTATTTTTATTTTACTTTTTATTTTATTTTATTATTCTTTTTTTATGCTTTAAACTTGATTCTCAAATTGTACTAAAATAACTACTACTGAAATAAGATATTAATAAAAAACTACTACTACTAAAAATGATCAAAACAATTACTTAATTGTACATTTTATTTTTTTGTTTAATTTTAATTTTTTATTTTATATTATATTTTATTTTATCATTTTTAAATTGATATTAAAATAGCTAAAAGCTACTAAAATTATAAAATCACAGCAAAATTACTAAAACGTCAACAAAAATTAATTGTTTACATTTTACTTTTTGTTTTATTTGTAATGTTTTAGGTTTTTTTAAATGTTGTATTTATTGTTTAATTTAATACAAAAAAATTTTAAAAAGTAAAACTGAAAAAAAAAACTATATATATATATATAAAACAAAAATTATAAAAATGCTAAAAATAGCCAAATGTTAAAAAGTGTTTACATTTTAGTAAATTGTATTTATTGTTTTATTGTTTAATTAATCAACAATACAACAAAATGAATAAATATTTATACATCTGTATATAATTATTGTTTATGTATATGTGTGCGTGTATGTAAACAAAAACTACTAAAATTTAGAAAAACAGCAAAATTACTAAAACTTCAACGAAAATTAAAATGGAAAATATAAAAATAAAAACTGATGTAAATAATGTAAATAAAAACTCTAATAGTAATGTCTGTGATTCTAAAGTAACACTGGTCTCTACGTCTGTGAGCTGTATGGGCGTTTAATGCAAAAATAATAAGGAGCCCAGAGAAATGCTGGCAGGACGTAATTCCCCTGCTCCATCCATATTAGTCAGAGCTGTGTTGACCAACTTTAATGGCTTCTTCTCTGGCTCGACAGATTGCTTGATGATGTTGCAGAATCCAAATGTCACCGGCGGAAACTCGCTCTCCTCCTCGTGCCTAACTGATTTCAAGAGCCACTAACTGTAATACTGTGAATATTACTGTTACATTTCATGCATATTTAGGTACAAATGTTTCCTATTTTGAGGATTTGATTTGGAAATGCAAAGCAGACGGCTGCGTTTCTGAGAGCCGGTCATGCTTTTAACTGCTTTTGCATTTAAATTTTTGGTATGGATTATTATTCATTAGTATTAATTTGTTATTTGTTGTTGTAAACAAGACTGTCAGTCAGTTTCAGCATGAATGTGTTTTGTAGTTATAATCAATAATCAATGTTTAGGATTGTACTCGCACTTTACAAATTTAATTTAAAATAAAAATATTGCAAATATTTTATGATCCTTGCATGCATGCATATGTTAGGTTTTATGTATTTTCATTTTTGTATTTCATTTTTAATGTTTTGAATTGTTATTTATTCATTATTATTGTTTTAATGCCAATATTTATGCAGTTAATTGATTATTACATTTATTTATTTTTTAATTATTTTATAATTTTTTTTAGTTGTTTTTGTTTGTTTGTTTGTATATATATATAAATATAGGTATGGAAAAAGATTTTAAAAAATAATTAAAAATAAGAATAAAATAAAATGTGCAGGACAGTATACTGTAGACTTAATAAATAATAAGATGAGCAGATGAGCTTTTAAATACATTTTTTATTAATGTATTTAAAAAAAATAGGCATGGCTATATTAGATGTTTTGAATGTAAACATTTAATCAGTTAATAGATTATTTACTATTTGAATTTACATGTATGCATTTGGCAGACGCTTTATACAAAGCTTTAATTTCATTTCATTCCATTTTATTTTGAGCAGTTGTATCTTCTTTCCAGCTGCTGCAGTGTTCAGTCCGGTGCTCTTCAGGGACTGTGCATCGGTCAAGGCCACTGTAATGTGATTGCGAGGGTCAGTGTGTTGGGAATGCCGATGTGTCTCTATAATCACATTGACCAGAAACACAAACTTCCAGGAATCTAATTATAGTGAACAAAACAGATGAACAGACACAATTACACAAACCCTTCTGCTGTGATCCTCTTTCTCCCTCCACTGAAGATTTCTGTTCAGTCAGTGGCACCTGAATAAAAAAAATATAAATAAATAATGATCAACTAATTGATTGATAGAACTTTATTTTAAGGCCAGTTCTCATTAACTAGCATGCATATTACTAGCTTATTGGCTGTTTATTAGTACTTATAAAGCACATATTAATGCCTTATTCTACATGAGCATATTTTAGATCCTTTAATCAGACTCCAAACCCAAACTAACAACTACCTTACTATTAATAAACAGCAAATTAGGAGGCAAAAGTCATAGTTAATAGCAAAAGCTGGACCTTAAAATAAAGTGTGGCCAATTGATTAAATGTTTACATTAAAAACTCAAAATGCATCTGCAGGCTATGCCTTTTTAGATAAATTAATAAAAATAAAGTAAAAAATAAAAATTAAGAAATAAAAACATGCATGCATACAAATATGACATAAATAGATGCATGTATAAATACTGTGGTAGTACCATAGTATCATAGTAACTGGCAGTTTATTAAGAAATCTTCCTGTTTTATTTTATATTTTATTTTATGCATGTTTTTATTTTATTTATTTAATTAATTAATTCTTGCAATGCAATACTACCAGTCTATTAAGAAATTCCTATTTTATTTTATTATTTTATTTTATCCGTCTGTCCATCCATGTTTGTTTGTTTGTTTGTTTGTTTATTATTTATTCAATTCTTGCTATGCAGTACAGCCAGTCTATTGAGAAATCTTCCCATTTTATTTTATTTTAATTTGTTATTCATCCATCATCCATGTTTGTTTGTTTGTTTGATTCATTCATTCGTTCATTCCTGCTATGCAGTGCTGTCAGTTTATTAAGAAATCTTCTTATTTTATTTTATTGTTTTGTTTTGTTTTGTTTTGTTTTGTTTTGTTTTGTTTTAATTTATTTATTGTGTGTTTGTTTGTTTTATGTTTTGTTTGATTGTATTTACCATCCATCCTTTTTTGTTTATATTTATTTATTTATTTATTTTCTATCAAAATATCCAGTTTATTAAGGAGTCTTTTGTTTTATGTTTTAGATTTTTGTTTGGTTTTATTTATCTATCCATCCATGTTTAGCTTTTATTTATTTATTTATTTTCATTTTCATTTTTTATTTTATTTATTTTATTTTCTATCAAAATATCCAGTTTATTAAGAAGTCTTACCGTTTTATTTTATTTAAAAAATTTTGTTTTGTTTTGTTTTGTTTTGTTTTGTTTTGTTTTGTTTTGTTTTGTTTTGTTTTGTTTTGTTTTGTTTTGTTTTGTTTTGTTTTGTTTTGTTTTGTTTTGTTTTGTTTTGTTTTGTTTTGTTTATTAAGAACTCTTCCCGTTTTGTTTTGTTTTGTTTTGTTTTAATTTATTTATTGTGTGTTTGTTTGTTTTATGTTTTGTTTGATTGTATTTACCATCCATCCTTTTTTGTTTATATTTATTTATTTATTTATTTTCTATCAAAATATCCAGTTTATTAAGGAGTCTTCAAATTTGGTTGTTTCATGTTTTGTTTTATGTTTTAGATTTTTGTTTGGTTTTATTTATCTATCCATCCATGTTTAGTTTTTATTTATTTATTTATTTATTTTCATTTTCATTTTTTATTTTATTTTCTATCAAAATATCCAGTTTATTAAGAAGTCTTACCGTTTTATTTTATTTTAAATTTTTTTTCATGTTTTGGCTTTTGTTTATCCATACATCCATGTTTATTTTTATTCATTTATTTTCATTTTTATTTTTTATATTTTTTAATCAAAATATGTAGTTTGTTAAGTAGTCTTCCAATTTTGTTTCAGTTTATTTATTTATTTATTTTTACTCATCCACCCATGTTTATTTTTGTTTTTATTTATTTATTTTCTATTGAAATATCAAAATGTTATCAATATCAAGATGCTTCAAACAAAACATGTTTTCTTGTGAATATTGTTTTAATTGGTGATCAATTATTTTTTTTATCCATGTGTGTTTGTTTGTTTTATTTTCTATTAAAATATCTGAATGTAATCAGAATCCAAATGTTTCAAACAAAACATTTTCTTGTGAATATTGTTCTAATTGGTGGTCAGTTAAAGTTTTTCTATCCCTGTTTATGTTTGTTTTCATTTATTTATATCTTTTTTAATTAATTTATTTTATTTTTATTTCATTTTTTTATTTTTCTTTATTTAATTTTCTATCGAAGTATTATCAATATCAAAATGTTTAAGCAAAACATGTTTGCTTGTGAATAATAATTTTAGTTGGTGATGCAATAATAGGTTTTTCCAGTGTTTTGAAAATTTCTTTTCATCCTTTTAGTCTAAAAAAAAAAAACTTTAAATTTCAAAAAACAGTTCCTCAATGATATCATCATCATCTTCATTATCATCCAGGAAGTGACATCATTCTGGAGGGAAAACAGCAGCATGGTCATCAGCAAATATGACATTTTGTTTATTTATTTACAGTGTATTATCAGTGAATCTGATGAATTCGTGGATGTTTGTGTCACTCTAAATCATTCATCCTGTTCGATCAAATGACACAAATCAGTTTGATCAGACACAGATGACGTCCTCATGTACGCTGTAACTGTTGAACCCTTTAATAGAACTAGTTTATTTCATTACAGCTTAATCAAATTGTATTTTTGAAATGAAGAGTTCAGCAGGTGCTGGTTAATGACGTGATTTGTGATTCACGCAGAAGCGTTGGGATCTGCAATCGTGAGACAGCGTGAATAGACTAACACGGGCTGATTACGAGCTTGACATGCCAATTTAGTTGTGCCGTCTAAATCTGGCATGTATTGTTCTTGGTTCGAATAGCAGGCAGTGATTTGCACGTCAGTGAAAAGTGTGCTACACGTGATTGTCTTCAGTCGTGATGTGCTGATCACGTCTGTGCGTTTAACCCAAACCAGCTCAAATACCCGTAACGAAAGAGCTTTATTACAGTCCTCATGAAATTAAAGTGCTTAATGGACTAACTTAAAGCTATGGTTGTTTAGCCAAAAATGAAAACGGGCTCTCCCTCAGGCCATCCGAGATGTAGATGAGTTTGTATCTTCATCCGATTTGGAGAAATGTAGCATTGCATCACTTGCTCAGCAATGGATGCTCTGCAGTGAATGGGTGCCGTCAGAATGATAGTCCAAACAGCTGATAAAAACATCACAATAATCCACAGCACTCCAGTCCATCAGTTAACATCTGGAGAAGACAAAAGCTGATACAAATTCATCAATGAAGATGTTTTTAACTAAAATATGAGTCCATAATCCATAATAACGTGTCCTCCAGTGAAAAAGTGTTCTGGTCTGAATCAGGAGAGAAATCTGCACAGATCAAGCAGCGTTTACAAGCCAAACCAGCTCTAAACAAATACTGTAGGTGGCTGGATTTTGATGTGAGAGACAACAGGAGATGGGCTCTTTTTTTTAATTTTTTTGTAGCTTTGTTGTTGTGCCAAGGATGAAGAAAGAACAGAGACACAGTGAGCCTGTATGCACTGTATGTACACAGATACGTTGTTTTCAGATCAAAGCTTAAAGTACGTTAACCGCGTACATGCGTTGCATACATTGTTTGTATGCAACGTATACACTCTTAAAAATAAAGGTGCTTCACGATGCCATAGAAGAACCTTTTTGTCTAAATGGTTCCATAAAGAACCTTCAACATCTGAAGAACCTTTCTGTTTCACAAAAGCTTCTTTGTGGCGAAAGAAGGTTCTTCAGATTATAAAAAGATAAGAAAGAGATGGTTCTTTAAAGAACCTTTGACTGAATGGTTCTTTGTGGAACCAAAAATGGTTCTTCTATGGCATCGCTTGAAGAACCTTTTGAAGCACCTTTATTTTTAAGAGTGTATGTGATGCTCTCCATAATGACGCTATAGGGTGACGCGGAGGAGACAAATTCTTGAATAAAGTTATTTTTGTTCTCTTTGCACAAAAAGTATTCTCGTAGCTTCGTATAATTACGGTTGTAACAGAGAAAACACCTACTTTATGATTAAAAAGGCTTGAGGTTGGATGTCTCTTCTCACCAAGGCTGCATTTATTTGATCAAAAATACAGTAAAAACAGTAAAATATTATGATTTAAAATAAGAGTTTTCTATGTGAATATCTGTTAAAGTATAATTTATTTCTGTGATCAAAGCTGAATTTTCAGCATCATTACTCCAGTCTTCAGTGTCACATCATCTTCAGAAATCTTGTAAAGTACACGCAGGTATGAATCATTACCTGCGTTCTGTAATTCATTTCCATAATTCATTCTACATCCTTAATTAATGCCTCTTTCTCAATTATTATGTAAATACATATGCATATCTCTTTATTTATACAGTTCTATATAGAGTAAATGATGCACAAATCTGTACATAAATCTACTGTTCCAGATTCATACACATTATTTATTGTTAGGTTTTACTATTTAAATGTTTTTTTTTTCTGTTCTCATGTCAAATGTGTATGTATGCATGTATGTATGTACCAGGAGCACCTTAAAAAACGACAACAAATTCCTCGTGTGTTTGCACACCTGGCGAATAAAGCTAATTCTGATTCTGATTCTGATTCTGAAATCATTCTAATATGCTGATTTGCTGCTCAAGACACATTTCTGATGATTATCCATGTTGAAAACAGTTGTGCTGCTGAATTTAATTTCGTGATACATTTTATTTTTAGCTTTTCCATGCCTGTCTGCTCTGCTTAATTTTTTTTTTTTCTCACTTGGTTTTCCACAGAAAACCATCTGGAAATACAAATTCTCCCAGCTGAAGGGTTCATCGGATGACGGCAAGACACGAGTGAAGCTCCTGTTCCAGAATTCAGAGAATAAACAGATCGAAATGAAGGTCAGAATGTTTACATGAGAATATTGGGATGAAATGTTAAGTCAACATTTATGCTGTAACATAGAATATTTTTTGGGTTTACAATATTACTTTGACTGTTTTGATGTCAGATTTATCATTCATTTGATAAAATAGGCTTTAACCAAAGCCTGACATATGAAATAATAGAATTTAATTTTTTTGTTTGTTTGTTGAGTGTATTTGATCCATCAGGCTTTTATGACTCATATAGTCTGATATAGTGAGAAAAAAACAGCTCAGTTTTATTTAGAAACTCAAAGTGAGCAAAAATATGCAATTTGATGCAGATGCTGATATTTATATGAACAAAGAGTGACAGATCAATGAGATCTTTCTAACAGTATAGCGGCTACTTACATAAAATAATCAAAATATCAGTGGTCACTCTATATCCCCAATAATATGTCTTCGTAAGATGAGATTGAAATGCTCCAAACATATAATGCAGTGATTGAGAGCTGAAGAAATAAAGGCTCCTCAGAAGATGTGAGATGTTCTGGAGGCTTGTGAAGATCATTCCTCCGCTGAGGAACAGTGAAAGTAAAGCTTCTGGAAACAAACGCTCCTCAAAAGATCCTGAGGATCAGATTTGAGACTCTAAAACATGATTGATGGAGAATCAAGTAAAGCTGAGCTGCTTCAGTCCAGTAAGTGTTCATCTGGAGATATTACTGACGTTATTCTGACCTTTACTTGATCAAAATCAGTTTAGAGCCAGTTTAATTTTCAAATGTAAGCGAGAAACATCTTTCTGGTTATTTCTTTTCTTCCAGGAGCTGGAGTTTGCCAATCTGACGGCTGTGCTTCATTGCATTCACTCGTTCATCGCTGCTAAAGTGGCCACGGTGGATCCCGTCTTTGTCAACAGTCAAAGTCTCACGCAGAAGTACATGTGCAGCAGCTAGAAACATCCGTGTGTGACGGACATGTACAGTCTCATCTGGTTCTCTGATTTTATGCACAATATATCTAGTTCTTGTTATTTTTGTACGAATCTTCTAAATTCAGAGCGACGTTTAAGGAGCACTTTGAGTTGATGATATTTTGACATGCTTTGAGTTATGATTTCTTTCTTACCTACTAACACGATCAATCATATGCTTACACTGATTATGTAGCAAAGCAAATGTTGACATACGGCATTATGAGTTGATGCATGAACTGCATTTGACAATTTACAGGGCAAAACGGGTGAAACTGAGACTTCCAGCTGTAAAATCAACCAAACTAGATGAATTTGTGTTCTTTTGCCCTTTTGTTTTCTATTCATCACCTCAAACCTCTTCATTTAGCACAAATAGTAATAACAAAATGATGGTTTTCTCCATTTGAATTAAAGTGTTAAACTGATTTGATACGTGTTATTATGAAGTAGTGGTTTCATTAACAGTAAATAGACAGTCTTGCCAGCTACTGTCCTCGAAAACTGACATTTTCTAAAAATCAAGGTCCCTGATCTACTCTTCTATTTAGTTTGATGTTATTCTAGTTCTTTTCTAAATAAAGGAATGATTAGTTCACTGCTGACGGAATACGCAGTTTTTCTTTTTTAATAAATCTGCAAAAATGTCAACAATTCTGTGTTTTTCTGTCAATATGGGGTGCTGTGTGTACATTAATGAGGAAAAAAAATTAACTTAAATTATTTTAGCAAATGGCTGCAATATAACAAAGAGTGAAAAATTTAAGCTACTTTTAAATAGTCTCCCAAATACATACTATTTTATTTAATTTAATTTTATTGTATTTATTTTTGCCAGGATCAAATCAATCTCAAAGAGTAACACATTTTATATATATATATATATATATAGTGATGTTAAAAGATGAATTGCTATTAATCGCATCCAAAATAAAAGTTTTTGTTTACATAATATGTGTGTCCTGTGTATATTTATTATGTATATATAAATGCACACACGTGAATGTATATATTTCAGAAAAATATGCTATGTTTATATATTAAATATATTTATATATAATATAAATTATATGAATATAAATATATACATGTAAATACATGTAAATATTTTCAAAATATATACTGTATTTGTGTGTATTTATATATACATAATAAACAGACACAGTACACTCATATATGTGTGTGTGTGTGTGTGTGAATTTTATGTAGTCCCCCAATTATTTATTTGTTTGTTAAAATAATTTAAAGGGAAGATAATATTAATATACCCTAAATTATATAATAAATCTGAATGTTTTATATTCCAAATGTTATATAGTCCCTCAATTACCTAATTTATTTATTTTTCACAGTGTGTTTTTTGCCAGGGTCAAATTGATCCCAAACAGAGTAGCATATCATTTGAAGGCAAAATAACAGGCTAATTTCAAAATGATTATTATTATTTTTACACATACAATCAATCTTCACAGTACATAAGGCATAATTACAATTATACCAGAAAACACTCTATGATGAATTATTGATTGTCGTCTTAATTTAATTTGCAGTTTAAAATCTGTGAATCATGAAATTAGTTCTTCTTATTGTTTATGTAGTGAATGCAGCCAGTATTACAACATAGTGGCATTGAAAAGTGTTTAAATGCTTTAAAATGTGTGAATGTCATTAGATGCAAATTATAAAGCAAGTGTCTGTAAACAAATGATGATGTCTCAGAAATCAGCAAAGTGTCTTGAAACTCGTTATGTAATGCACTCATATTGTGACGTCCAGGCCCATGTGAAGCGCTGGACTCGAGTGAATACTAACGCAGCGTCTCTGTGGTCTGCTGGGCTTCAGAGAGGCAGATCAACGCTGAATTAAACTCCAGGCGGAGAAAGAAACATTTGGAGTGAAAGTCTGGATTGATTCAGCCAGCAGTGCAGTATTGAGGGAGAAACACGTCATTGCTCAATTACTACTCCATCCAGGGCTCTTGAATCTCTGAAGAGTTTCAGGAGCCGAAGCCTTGCGTCACATGAGCGGGTGCTTTTGTTTCTGTCAAGTATCATTGATGCCAGTCTCTCTGAAGTGCAGGAACATCAGACCTGTGAGATGACAATATTTACACATCATTAAGGTGTTTTCTGGCCACTAATTAGTGCTGTTTACTAAGGCAAGCATAGTGTTGATGTTTCTCTCAAGATGCGGTCACATTGAGTCATTTCATTAGGAATCCGTGTGAGCGGAGCTTCCCCAATTTATTTGATCAAAATTATTACTAGGGACAATTTAGTAATGACTGATATTGGTAGTGACACGTCAGAGCATCGCTACTAAATTCTAAACCCTTGAAAATCATAACAAGTGATGTCCGACTTTGGAAACTGTACAGCAGATCTCTCCTTAAATATGAAGAGATCAAACAACAGATGAATGAGTTACTCCAAATTTCACAAAAAGCTTATGGACATAATTATAATATGTCAGACAAGTGAGTTGCTGTTTTTGTCTCTTCTGAGGAAGATTCATTCACTTGTTTGGCAATGTCAGATTTTTTAATGTTCATCTAATCTCATTTTGTAAGTGACTGTTCTTTCTGTGTTAAAGATGTTTTCTTTGGATTGTTTGACTACTCAAAAGAGACTATTGGAAAATATAACAAATAAGTTGTGTTCCCTGCTAAATTGCACATACATAAACACAAATCTGGCCTCTAAACATCTCTTTTCTTTATTCAGAGTTGATCTAGACGAGTAGGCATGGAAACTATCCACAGTTCTGTAAATCCTAGAGCAGTGAAAACGGCATCTCTATATCCATGTGTCCTCTTAAGATAACATGGTTTACTATAGTTAAACCATGGTAACCACAAATTAACCATGGCTAACCATGGTATTTGTCTTTATGAATGGTTTCAGATCTGATGTGGATCCTGTTTGTACTGGTGTCCCACAGGGCTCAGTCCTTGGTCCCCTGCTTTTTAGCATTTATATTTATCCTCTTGGTCAGCTATTAAGATTCCTTAACCTCAGCTACCACTTCTATGCTGATGATACTCAGATTTATATACATTCTCAACCTGGTCAATTTGTGCGCAATACGCGAAGTTCCGATCGGAGCACTTCGAAACAATGAATCATCTTGCGACACAATGGTTTAACTGATTCAGAGTTTCGAAAAGCTCAGTTTGACCCATCACTATACGTGCTTTTTAAAATCATTACAAGTGATGTCGAAATTCTAAAATGAATGATCTTTTGATCTGTTTTGCTAGTGAATCGCTTGAAAGTCACGAGTTTGAATCAATCTGAGCAGTTCCAGCATGAATTGTACTGTCCAGAGACAGTCATGGTGTGTTTAGAGGTTTACTGAGAACAACTGGAGCAAAATTGAAAAAGTTTTATTTCAGAACTAACACAGCATTCTTGTAATCTAAACAGCAAAAACACTTGCTCTTGGTGAACAAACACCACATAAATTACTCGCTCAATTGAGTCAGTTTGTGTTCCTTCGCTTTTCGTTCCTTATGTTTACACGACACTGTCAGTATACTACTTAATAATGGCTTAGCTCGCTAGTTTCATGACATTAACTGAAATAAGTGAAAAAAGTAAAATATCAAAATTTCCATTCATCCAACACAAATCTACGAACATGGTGAGGTAACCGGTTTTCTGCTAACTAATGCAACACTATTAATATTATAAGCTGTGCCTCAAAATACATGTTCATTGAGCTTAATGCACTACATTTGAAATAGTTTGTGTGTTTTATATGAA
The DNA here is from genome assembly GCF_001515645.1 of Sinocyclocheilus grahami. Lineage (NCBI taxonomy): Eukaryota > Metazoa > Chordata > Actinopteri > Cypriniformes > Cyprinidae > Sinocyclocheilus > Sinocyclocheilus grahami. The sequence goes on along the minus strand of NW_015505639.1, from coordinate 443,455 downwards.
ATCAGTTAAAAAAAATACCTAGCAACCACTCAAAACACCATAGCAACTGATGGCAACACCCTGGAATTGTGTAGGTGTAGGTGTTGCAGCACTTTCCTCAGACAATGTAATGTAAATGTAATCTAGTCACAGTGTTTTATATTTATGATATTGTTATAGGGCATTTGTGACATGAACTCTTATAAATGAATGATTTAAACTCTCTTTACATGCTTTTAGATGATTACTTGTGCAAAGACATCAGATCAAGTTCAATTAATCCCAACGAAGCCTTAAAATGCTTTGTTATCAATCTAGATTAATGAATTGATTTACTTTAATTATGGATCATTGTCCAGCCAAAGATCTGACTATTCAGATGAGTTATGCCAAAAGCATCAGGTCACTCCTCATCTACCGCAGACATCTAAAATAATTACTTGAGCGAACTGAGTTGTGTTTAAGACTTCACAGATGGACATTTCCCTGAAAATGAGATGATGTCAAGAAATAAAAGGGTGTCATTTATAGAAATATTCCAGGCAAAAATTTTAATATAGTTAGTAACACAATGGGTCTGTTTTAGGTGAACTATTCCATTAAGGTTGTGTGAATTGTCATGTTTGAAATCTGCTACGAGCAGATAATCATGATTTCAGAGGCCTGACAGATGCTTGACACAAGCTTGTGTTGTGTTTAAAGAGGGCCACTCGAACGCCACACTTCATGAAGCTGAAGCCTTGAAAATCAAGGGTTTTGTTGGAATCAGCAGAGTTTGGCTGTTCACAGTCAGTGAGCAAAACCCAGCAGAGACCAGAACACAGGGGAGAGTGAACACAGCCGACTGGGAAAATACAGACAAACGCCTTACGACACAACACCACCGAGACTAGAGGTATGAAATATAGCAGCAATATTGTGAAATATTTTTACAGTTTAAAATAAGTGTGAATATATTGTAAATGTAATTTGTTCCTGTGATGCAAAGCTGTATTTTCAGCATCATTACTCCAGTCTTCAGTGTCACATGATCTTCAGAAATCATTCTAATATGCTGATTTGCTGCTCAAGAAACATTTCTGATTATTATCAATGTTGAAAACAATTGCGCTACTTCATATTTTGGTGGAAACATGCAGTTTATTTTTCAGGAATGTCTAATGAATATAAAGTTCAACAGAACAGCATTTATTTGAAACAGGAACCTTTATAAAAACTCTTTACTGTCAAATTTGAACAATTTAATGTGTCCTTGATGAATAAAGGTATTAATTAAAGAGAACCTTTCTCAACCCAAACTGTTGAATGATAGTGTTTGCATGTGTATAAGTTATGCATTATTATTTTATTTAATAATGGTTTTGGATTAAATTTATTAGCTGTCAAGAATTTTCTGCATCATAGTTCACCCCAAAATCAACAGATAATGCATAAAAATTATTAAATAAAGTCAAATTAACATTATCCAACCATTACACAAATAAAGATCTTATATCTGTGATTTGAAATTGTAAATGTAGATGCTAATATTTGTTAAGCTAAATTTAATTGGTTTTTAAAAATCAGCTGATACCAATGCTGATATGCAAATAACATACAATGGCAGATTAGAAGTGCAGAATATTACTGAAATGTCATACTTTTGACTATTTCTCAAAATTCTTTTCATTTCCATTGGCTTTTAGGATGAGATATGAGAGATTTCTTCTCTGAAATCACAGTTGTTAAATACACAATTATAAATCACAGTATGTTCATTCCATAATGTGTGCAGTGGATCACATTAGTTCCATAAAGCACAGAATAAATAATGTTTAATTATCCTGCAATGAAAGTAAGTATCATGTCTGCGCTCAGAGTTTATTTTTCTGTCATTTGACTTTTATTGCACTTACAGTATTTTTTGTCAATTAAAAGCATTTGTCTTTCATTCTAGGTCAGCGAGGACATGGCTGGCATTCTGATGCATTTAACCTCTGTCATGATGTTCTGCGGTCTGAGCACACATTCATCAAATTCATCTCAGCATATGTGGCATCTTTCACATGCATTTCAGCTTGTGATACTGAGACGTGTAGACCAATGTTGTTGACCAAAGTTGCTTTCAAAAGTAATGCATTAAATATTGCGTTACTCTCTAAAAATGTAACTAATTGTGTTACTTAGTTACTTTTTATGGAAAGTAATGCATTGCATTACTTTTGTGTTACTTTTACTCATCTGGCATTAGGCTTGCTTGTTTGTTTTTAATATAAAAAAAGTTATATTTTTTTGGCAAATGTAAAAGCACTTTCCCACCAAACATGAAATGAATAAGCCTCAGGCTGAATGAAATGCAAATTCAGAAAGCTCAACCAAAACTTTCATGGATTGCATGAAGAATAGGACACAGGAGAAGAAAGTTCAACACTTTCTTCTCAATCATTAAAAAAAGAAAAAGAAACACGAATGTTATGTTTATCTAAAGTCATTTTTACTCATTAGTATGGTTGAATTGGATCATCGAAAGTCAGCAGCAAAGACTGGATAATAAAATGGGATTAAATACATAAAATATATTTGTGTTATTTAAATGCAGGTTTGCATCATATTCTGAGTTTGCATTCCGTAGTTTTTATTCATTTTGTGGAATATTGAATCTGTTTTTGTTCCAAGTGAGATGAGTAAATGCACATTGACATTTAGGTCCAGTTTTACTAAACAGGACAAATTAGCGTTAGAGCGCAAATTCTAAAACAGCGCCGATGGGAGGGGGAATTTCTGCGGTTGATTTACTAACAATGCGCAAATTAAAGAACGCAGACGCAACATCTCATTTACATATCGACCAACACTATATACCAAGCGCAGCACGAATTAGCGTAGAATAAAGAAATAAAAAAAGCCACAGTATGTTGAAAAGAACCGGAGACCAAAAAATAAAGGTTTGCTAAACCTTCAAACCTACAAATGCTTATTCAATAAGGTCAGGCGCAAAAATAACTGTCCACGCTTTTCAGCGCTAATTCATCACTGCGCATCTTTAGTAAAACCTGACAGTACAATTTTAACGCCAAAAGACGGTTTGCGCTGGCGCAAGCTGTTAGTAAAACTGGCCCTTAGTCTACAACTACAGTAACATTATGTTTACTAACTCAGTAACCCTGATCTTTTCTTAAATTAAAAAGTAGCGCATTACTTTACTAGTTACTTGAAAAAAAGTAATCTGATTACTCCCATTACTTGTGATGTGTTTCCCCCAAAACATGGGTCTAGACAAAGTAAGATGTTCTTTTGTGGTTAATTGCTACTCCTTTACCAACTAAGCAATTAAGACCTCCGAGTGGGATTGGGCAGCAATTATCAGAACTCGACACGGCGACTGATTCATACAGCCAGCTGGTGACGGATTCATCACGGGTTATTTTGTACCTGCTGACATTTAGTTTGAACGTTTCCAGACCCAGTGTTCCAAACACATCTGGTACCTGACATCTGGTGCCCTTGGGATATTTCCAGAGAAATTGCAGGTCTCGGCACGTAATAGGAAGGTCAGATGGTGAGCAGGACGGCATAGTTAAGCTGCTGTCTTCATGTAAAGAGTAGATGGGTTGTTGGTTTGTATTAGGATGCATGTTATGTAACGACATACTCAGTGATTCCCAGTGGGAATGTCGTCATTCGCGGTCCAGAGTTTTGGCTGTGGTTTGTTTGTGCTGTCGGCCCCACAGGAAGATCACGCTGGCTTTGATGCCACGTAATCAGAGGTGAAATGGGGACGTTTCTCGCAAACCCCATGTTTTTTAACTAGGCCCGAATGGCAAGGCGTCAAATTATAGTCTGTATTCATAAGCCCACCCTAGGGACACTATATTAATCTAAAACCTGAGTGAATCTGAATATTTTACATTTCATATCACATCACTAAAGGACATGAGCAGTTTAATTAAATTTTCAACACTGACACTTTTTTTTTTGCAATGATAATGTGGGTTTCTGGAAGGATTTTTCTTGACGTCACAGCCTTAAGTTACTTATTTGTTTTTATAAATTGGAAGCTACAGCAGTATAATAACAAACACAAGTGTTATGTACAGTAGTAGTAGTGCTGTATATGTAATAATAACAAAATGTTTAAATATTAATAATAATTATTATTTTAATTATTATTATACTATTAATAATAATTTTACATTTAATGTGTACATATATACTCATGTGTGTAAATATATATTAATTTACTATTATTAATAATAATAATAATCATGATTACTATTATTATATTAATAATTATTATATTACTTGTTATTATGTATAAACTGATATATGTATATAATGATGATGATGATAATAATAATTATTATTATTATTAATTAGTAGTATTAGTAGTAGAAGAATTAGTAGTATTTTATATTATAAATATAAAATATTAATATATAATATTAACTATTATTATTTAATGATAATAATAATAGTCAATAAAAATAGTAATAATTACAATTATTATTAATGTTAATATTAATATTATTAATATTTTTTTATATTTTAACCGATTCGATTTTCTATCTGTAACTCTTGGAACTTTTATTATTGGTTTCATATTTTATTTTTAAACTTCACCAATTGATTTTCTCTGGAAAACTAGTTGTTCCTGAGAGCTTGATTATATCGTCCTTCCAAGAGAGTCTTCAGATGGCCAATGCTACACAGAATCAAACTTCAGAAGGGTAAAAAATAAACATCATAAAAAAATAATTTTTTATCATCTATAATAATTTTATCTCCTAATAAAGACAGTAGGGACAGTATTTCCCTCTTTTTCTCTGAGTTGCAGGTTTGATCCTCAGCCTTTACACATGTACACGCTCTCCAGACAGCCGGCATCAGAAACACGGCACATCTCCAAATCAGCAGAGATTGTTCACGTGACTTTAGGGCTTTTAAAGGAGAAGGCAAGCAGGAGACATAAAAGATCACTGGCTGTGTCAGGTGAGGCTCTTATACATACCTTGGCTTGAACACAAAGGTAAGTGTCTGAATGTTGTTGCATCAGATTATCGCAGTGAAGTTAAAGGGACAGTTCACCCAAAAATTTTAATTTGCTCTCAGTTTTCTCAGCTTTAGGCCAAACAAGATGGAAGTGACTTTGTTTCTAGAGTGAAACAGTAAAGAAGATATTTGGTTGAAACCATTGTTCTTGGTGATTCATAAAATGCAAGCCAGTGGCTGCATGATTAATGCCTGTGGCTCCTGACAATATATTGAGGTCTTATGAAGCGAAACGATTGGTCTGTGCAAGAAACTGAAAATTATTTACAATATTATTTCCTGTAATCCAGAGCCTCAGGTAAACAGAGAAATCTAGTCTTCATCGGCGCATCTTTTTACATAAACAATGAGAAACCATAAAAACCTTCATTTTCCCCCTCTATTAAAGTGCTGGGTTCACGCATGCTCATATCAGCGGCTCATCAGTCTTCGGTCCGAGCTGATCTGTTTGCTCAGTTCAGTGACTGTTGGAGGAACTGGAGCGCTGAATGATTCATTCATCACAGGATCAGATATACGTCAGTATTTTGGAACTGAACTGTTTGCCTGTCGCTCTGGATTACAGGTAATAATGTTGTAACTAATGCTCAGTTTCTTGCACAGACTGATCGTTTCGCTTCATAAGACATCAATATTTCATCAGAAGTCACGGGGATTTGTTTAGTGTTGCCTGATATGCTTTATTTGACTCTCAAAGTGCTGCAAGCTGCTGTTTTGCATTTTATGAATCACCAAGGACCACGGTTTGAGCTACTAAAACTTATTTTCTGTTCGACTGAGAAAATGAAAAACCTACATCTGACCTGAAGGTGAGTAAATTAACAGCAAATTTTCATTTTTGCATGAAATATCCGTTTAATAAAAGCTCCTGAGCACCGATGACACTTGATCTAATGCAATGACATTTTTAAGTGTCTAAACACTTCATGTGGCCGCTGCGGGGTATTAGCGTGTTATTTTGTGCGGCATGTACTAGAGATTCAGCTCTATAACTGTGGTATAATGCAGAAGCATCATCTCGGAAGTGCTTTAAATGTCAGATTTAATCAATGGTGCTGCATCCACTCAAACCTCAGTGGACTGTTTACCCTTCAGTGTTTGAGTAGCATTCGTAAACACATTAACTCCTTTTCAAGAGCTCCTTTCCGTGAAGGCAGTGGAGCGGATAGCAAACCTGTCTAGATGCCCTCGCACTCTCCATCCCACCACCTGTGCCAAAGATGTAAAATACCGCAGCATCTCTGGAGTCTGCAATAACAGGTATCTGACTCCCATCTTAATAATTTATTCATAATGCAGCGGGAGGCACGTCTCACAGTTTGAGAGCACAGAAATCAGAACCTCGGTTAACAGCTCCGCGGCCTTTTGTGGGGAGGATCAGGTTGATATGATAAGATGACCTGCGGGTCAGAGCTTTGAGCAGATGAGAATATCACTAAACAGTATAAAAATAACGTCTAAACCTTAAATATTCATGCCCGCTCACACGGGTCATGAAAGACGTCACCGAACCTGTGCTTGCTTTCATATGCTACAAATGCAATGTGGGATTTGCACTGCAAATAAAATGTTCCTGATCAATATTTTTGTCTTGTCTTCCAGTATTAATATCTGTATATATATAAAATTTTTAAGCAAAATAATATTCTTTTGTTATTATTTTGACATATTATGTGCCTCGTTTTCTGAAAAATTTATCAACATGAAATTAGTTTAAGCATAAAACAAGAAAAATATATTTGTATAGGGTCAAAAAAATAACGCTGTTTTACATTTGAATTAAGTTTATTTTCTAACCCCACTGGCAGATATTTTTTTTTTGTTTTAAGTATAAATGTAATAATGATTTCACTTAATTTTTATGTATATTTTCAGAAAACAAGACTTAATATTTTATGTAATTTTGCTTGTATATTGGGGTCAGAAAAATAATCTTGTTTTCTCTTTGAATTACGTTTTTTGATACATATTTTTTATTTTTTAAGCTAAGTTCATTTGATTCTTATATATTTTTGGAAAAGACTTAACACCTCATGTAATTTTGCTTGACAAAAATACTAAACAAACAATACAAAAATACTACATAAGAAAAGTGTGCACTGCAAAAAAAAAAATTATAATTATATATATATATATTATTTTTTTTGAATACTTTCCGTACCCACTGTATATATATATATATATATATTTTTTTTTTTTCTCCACTGTATTTTTGTCTTGTCTTCCAGTACAAATAATATCTCAATGTTATGAATTCAGGACACATTTGCTTGAGAGGCAAAATTGCATTTTGATGTTTTCCGAAAAACATACAAATAAGTGAGTTTATGCTTGCTTCTCACACTGTGAAAAATGATTTTCGAATCGATTTTTGTCTTGTTTTTCAGTAAAATATCTAAACATTCTTAAATCAAGATACATTTACTTCAGAAACAAAATTGCATACAATTTAAAGCCAGTAGTTTTCTGAAAAACTATTCAAAATGAAACGTTTTTCAGAAAACTACTGGCTTTAAATTGTATGCAATTTGTATTTTTTCTTGTTTTAAGCACAAATTCACTTCATTTTGATATATCTTTCAGAAAACAAGACTCAATACCTTAAGTAATTTTGCGTTATATCATATTAAATATACCATGATTTAAGAATGTTTGGATATTTGTACTCTTGCAAAACAAGACAAATATACCAAGTAAGATTTTATTTCTGCAGTGTGGATTCATTTGCATTGAGCTGATAGAGCTGTCTGCAATCATATAAACAGATTTAAATCAGAATCAACTCAAGATATGTATTTTTTCTTTTCCTTTATGATGCATATGATTGATTTGATTTTGGGAAATTAACTTTGGTTCTCCACATTGGCTCGGCTAGCAAGATTTATAGCATTAATTTTACATTTGCGAGAGGAAATGTACCATGTCCGTCCAGTTCTGATGCATCAAATTATGTATTTTAATGCAAAAACCTCATTAGTTCGGATTAAATCTATCTTTTATGAGTAGTTGAGTGTGGTGTGACATGCATCTAATACTATTTTAAACATTTCTCCAAATTATTATTGGAGCTCAACAAACACTATCACTGCTGTTCATACGAGAGCGTTTGTTCTCATCAATCCCAAATATAATGATTAAAATATCACATAGACACGAGGGACTGTTTATATTTTTTTTGACTTGAGATCATAATAATTTTTTTTTGTAATTTTACATTCTTATGATTCAATTCATTTTTAGTGTTTTATGTTGACTTATTTGGAAATGTTTGTTTTTTATTTAGAAATATTTATTATAAGTTTGCGTTTTTATGATTTAATAAATTTTTTAGTAAGTGCATGTATTTTTTCTTTTCCTTTATGATGCATACGATTGATTTGATTTTGGGAAATTAACTTCGGTTCTCCACATTGGCTCGGCTAGCAAGATTTATAGCATTAATTTTACATTTGCGAGAGGAAATGTACCATGTCCGTCCAGTTCTGATGCATCAAATTATGTATTTTAATGCAAAAACCTCATTAGTTCGGATTAAATCTATCTTTTATGAGTAGTTGAGTGTGGTGTGACATGCATCTAATACTATTTTAAACATTTCTCCAAATTATTATTGGAGCTCAACAAACACTATCACTGCTGTTCATACGAGAGCGTTTGTTCTCATCAATCCCAAATATAATGATTAAAATATCACATAGACACGAGGGACTGTTTATATTTTTTTTGACTTGAGATCATAATAATTTTTTTTTGTAATTTTACATTCTTATGATTTCAATAATTTTTAATAAGTGTTATATTTTGACTGTTTTTATTTAAAATATATTTTAATTTTACATTTTTGATTCAATTCATTTTTAGTGTTTTATGTTGACTTATTTGGAAATGTTTGTTTTTTATTTAGAAATATTTATTATAAGTTTGCGTTTTTATGATTTAATACATTTTTTAGTAAGTGCTTTATTTCAATTTGCTTTTATTATGCAAATGATTTATTTAAATTTTTCATTCTTATGATTTTAACCATTTTTAGAAAGTGTTGTATTTATGACCATTTTAATGTAAAAAGTGTTTATTATTATTTTATATTTTAATGGTTTAATACATTTCTAGTAAGCGTTTTATTTTAATTAACTTTTAGTTGAAAATTATTTATTTAAATTTTACATTCTTGTGATTTTATTAGTTTTTAGTCTGTGTTGAATTTTGACTTTTATTTTAAAAAATATTATATTTTTACAGTTTATGTAGTGCTGTCAGATGATTAATCGCGATTAATCGCATCCAAAATAAAAGTTTTTGTTTACATAATATATGTGTGTGTACTGTGTATATTTATTAAGTATATATAAATACAAACACATGCATGCATATATTAAAGAAAAATATGCTGTGTATATATTAAATATATTTATATGTAATATAAAATATAAGAATGTAAATATATAAATGCATATACATGTAAATATTTTCAAAATATATACTGTATGTGTGTGTATATATACATAATAAATATACACAGCACACACACATATATTATATAAACAAAAACGTTTATTTTGGATGCGATTAATCGCGATTAATCGTTTGACAGCACTAATTTTATGATTTAATTTATCTTCTGCTTTACAGCTGAAATTAAATTTGTTTCATAAATGATTAATTTTACAACATTGACACTGTTATTCTCCTAATTTATAAACGCGAAGCTGCTTTGAAACAGTCTGCATTGCATAAAGCACTATATAAATAAATTACTTGACTGTGGTTTTGAGTTTTGCACAGGCAAAAATCACTCTAATTTTTTCTTCAGAAAGTGTAAACGTCTAGTTGTACATAAAGTTTTTATGAGACCAAATGGAATATTTGTACTACATTTGTGACTAAATTATTGAAGTGCACAAAAATCTGGTGAAAAGCCTCCAAAATGCACATACCATGTGTGATGTTATGATTTGCCAAGTAATGTTAGGACAAGACTGAAAGTGCTTGTTGTTCTAGTTCAAAATCAAAATGCATGGACAAAAAGATTTAAAGAATGAGAATATTTGTTTATGTCCGGTTAGTGTTTTGTTTATGTTCGGCTAATGAGAGATTTTATGCATCGCATTGAGCCAGAAAATGAAATATACAGTATGCAATTCCGTTATTAGTCAGGTCCTGTAATTTTTGAGACCATGCAGTGTAAAATTGCAGGCCAATGAAGGACAATGCATTGTTGCAAATAATGTGAGAATATGAATTGCAGTAATGCATCACCTGTAAGCTCTTATCACAGCAGTTATTCCCTTATATTCTTTAAAAAATGCAATGTCATGAGATATTTTCGGTCGCATGCATTCCTACTGTGTTTTTAGGAAGAACCTGCTTTGGGGAGCAGCCAGCACTGGCTTGGCCAGATGGCTTCCGGCGGAGTACGAGGATGGAGAAAACCAACCCAAAGGCGGCTTCCAACTTCCTCTGGTGAGCTGCACGAGAATATCCCCACAATTCATGAAAGACAGACTGAAGTGATGCGCAAAACAAAACGATTCACTGTGGGGAGGAATTAAATGATATGCAAATGATTGCGCTCCTATGTTAATGACCTCATGTCATAATCAGTCTTAAAAAGCCTTGTTTCGCCCCTTTAATGAAGGCCTAAAAAGGTCTTAATTTAGAGCAGAAAGTCTTATATTCATACAGTCATGGCATTGAATGTTGCATGCAGTACTAAAAATGAATATATTCTCAATATTTCTGTTTTGTTTTCCAGTACAAATCTCTAAACACCCTTAAATCAAGATACATTTACTTGAGATGCAAAATGAAGATATGAAGTCTTGTTTCTGAGAAATTAAACACAATTAAATGAGTGCATGCTTAAAATAAGAACAAACTTCTGTCAATAGGGTCAGAAATCAACTTGTTTTCTTATTGAATTTATGAGTTGTTCTTGATTTAATCATAAAAGCACTTCATTTTCATCAGTTTCTCATAAAATAAGGCCTCTAATTAATGTAATTTTGCTTGTCAAGTAAATGTATCTCGATTTAACACTCTTTAGACATTTGCATTGGAAAATGCAAAAAACTACTGAGGAAGAACAATTTTTTTTTTGTGATCAGAAGATACAGTAAAATTATTTCCATATTCTAGTGTTTTGGAGCAGAGCTATTCAAGCCAATTTTTAGTGCAATGAATTAAAAACTAATGGAGATCTATTGGAAGTTTAATACAAGACATTTACATTTAGAGACCATATTGACGTATTGTCTTCCGTGCAATGTACTGCATAATTATTTATTTGGTCTTAAAAAAGTCTTAATTGCCCTTCCACAAATCAGGGCCTAAAAAGGCCTTAAATTGAAGCAGAAAGTCTTAAATTCATAAAGGCATGGCATTAAATGTTGCTGATTCAATTCATTTTTAGTGTTTTATGTTGACTTATTTGGAAATGTTTGTTTTTTATTTAGAAATATTTATTATAAGTTTGCGTTTTTATGATTTAATACATTTTTTAGTAAGTGCTTTATTTCAATTTGCTTTTATTATGCAAATGATTTATTTAAATTTTTCATTCTTATGATTTTAACCATTTTTAGAAAGTGTTGTATTTATGACCATTTTAATGTAAAAAGTGTTTATTATTATTTTATATTTTAATGGTTTAATACATTTCTAGTAAGCGTTTTATTTTAATTAACTTTTAGTTGAAAATTATTTATTTAAATTTTACATTCTTGTGATTTTATTAGTTTTTAGTCTGTGTTGAATTTTGACTTTTATTTTAAAAAATATTATATTTTTACAGTTTATGTAGTGCTGTCAGATGATTAATCGCGATTAATCGCATCCAAAATAAAAGTTTTTGTTTACATAATATATGTGTGTGTACTGTGTATATTTATTAAGTATATATAAATACAAACACATGCATGCATATATTAAAGAAAAATATGCTGTGTATATATTAAATATATTTATATGTAATATAAAATATAAGAATGTAAATATATAAATGTATATACATGTAAATATTTTCAAAATATATACTGTATGTGTGTGTATATATACATAATAAATATACACAGCACACACACATATATTATATAAACAAAAACGATATTTATTAAGTATATATAAATACAAACACATGCATGCATATATTAAAGAAAAATATGCTGTGTATATATTAAATATATTTATATGTAATATAAAATATAAGAATGTAAATATATAAATGCATATACATGTAAATATTTTCAAAATATATACTGTATGTGTGTGTATATATACATAATAAATATACACAGCACACACACATATATTATATAAACAAAAACGTTTATTTTGGATGCGATTAATCGCGATTAATCGTTTGACAGCACTAATTTTATGATTTAATTTATCTTCTGCTTTACAGCTGAAATTAAATTTGTTTCATAAATGATTAATTTTACAACATTGACACTGTTATTCTCCTAATTTATAAACGCGAAGCTGCTTTGAAACAGTCTGCATTGCATAAAGCACTATATAAATAAATTACTTGACTGTGGTTTTGAGTTTTGCACAGGCAAAAATCACTCTAATTTTTTCTTCAGAAAGTGTAAACGTCTAGTTGTACATAAAGTTTTTATGAGACCAAATGGAATATTTGTACTACATTTGTGACTAAATTATTGAAGTGCACAAAAATCTGGTGAAAAGCCTCCAAAATGCACATACCATGTGTGATGTTATGATTTGCCAAGTAATGTTAGGACAAGACTGAAAGTGCTTGTTGTTCTAGTTCAAAATCAAAATGCATGGACAAAAAGATTTAAAGAATGAGAATATTTGTTTATGTCCGGTTAGTGTTTTGTTTATGTTCGGCTAATGAGAGATTTTATGCATCGCATTGAGCCAGAAAATGAAATATACAGTATGCAATTCCGTTATTAGTCAGGTCCTGTAATTTTTGAGACCATGCAGTGTAAAATTGCAGGCCAATGAAGGACAATGCATTGTTGCAAATAATGTGAGAATATGAATTGCAGTAATGCATCACCTGTAAGCTCTTATCACAGCAGTTATTCCCTTATATTCTTTAAAAAATGCAATGTCATGAGATATTTTCGGTCGCATGCATTCCTACTGTGTTTTTAGGAAGAACCTGCTTTGGGGAGCAGCCAGCACTGGCTTGGCCAGATGGCTTCCGGCGGAGTACGAGGATGGAGAAAACCAACCCAAAGGCGGCTTCCAACTTCCTCTGGTGAGCTGCACGAGAATATCCCCACAATTCATGAAAGACAGACTGAAGTGATGCGCAAAACAAAACGATTCACTGTGGGGAGGAATTAAATGATATGCAAATGATTGCGCTCCTATGTTAATGAGCTCATGTCTTAATCAGTCTTAAAAAGCCTTGTTTCGCCCCTTTAATGAAGGCCTAAAAAGGTCTTAATTTAGAGCAGAAAGTCTTATATTCATACAGTCATGGCATTGAATGTTGCATGCAGTACTAAAAATGAATATATTCTCAATATTTCTGTTTTGTTTTCCAGTACAAATCTCTAAACACCCTTAAATCAAGATACATTTACTTGAGATGCAAAATGAAGATATGAAGTCTTGTTTCTGAGAAATTAAACACAATTAAATGAGTGCATGCTTAAAATAAGAACAAACTTCTGTCAATAGGGTCAGAAATCAACTTGTTTTCTTATTGAATTTATGAGTTGTTCTTGATTTAATCATAAAAGCACTTCATTTTCATCAGTTTCTCATAAAATAAGGCCTCTAATTAATGTAATTTTGCTTGTCAAGTAAATGTATCTCGATTTAACACTCTTTAGACATTTGCATTGGAAAATGCAAAAAACTACTGAGGAAGAACAATTTTTTTTTTGTGATCAGAAGATACAGTAAAATTATTTCCATATTCTAGTGTTTTGGAGCAGAGCTATTCAAGCCAATTTTTAGTGCAATGAATTAAAAACTAATGGAGATCTATTGGAAGTTTAATACAAGACATTTACATTTAGAGACCATATTGACGTATTGTCTTCCGTGCAATGTACTGCATAATTATTTATTTGGTCTTAAAAAAGTCTTAATTGCCCTTCCACAAATCAGGGCCTAAAAAGGCCTTAAATTGAAGCAGAAAGTCTTAAATTCATAAAGGCATGGCATTAAATGTTGCATGCATTGCAAAAAATTAATATCTTCATCAGTATATTTCTGTTTTGTTTCCCAGTACAAATATCTAAACATCCTTAAATCAAGATACATTTATTTGCAATGCAAACTGAACATATGAAGTCTTGTTTTCTGAGAAATTAAACAAAATTAAGTGAGTTTATGCTTAAAACAAGAACAAACATCTGTCAGTGAGTTTTGAAAAATCTACTTGTTTTCCTTTTGAATGAAATAGATTTTTCTAACCCCCCGGGCAAATATTTGTTGTTGTTTTAATCATAAACTCACTTTGTTTTGATCAGTGCCACCGTAAACAAGACTTCTCAAGTCCTTTTTCTTCTCAAGTAAATATATTTAAATTTAATAATCTTTTGACATTTGCACTGGAAAACAAGACAAAATAGTCTTTGGGAGCAAAGATGTTCAATCCATTAGTAAAATGAATTATAAAGTAATGGAGGTCTATTGAAGTTGTATTTTCAAACTTTGAAGTGTTAACACAAGACATTTACATTTAGAGAGAATATTGACATATTTCGTTTTTTCAATTTATTCCTTAAATTATATTTGCTTTAAGGTGTTAAATGCATCTTCATAAAAGCTGCAGAAACCGTGTTGAAATGGTCTGAATGGACTGATTTTGAGTGAGAGAGAGTATGTTTACGTAGTCCATCAAATCATGGCATACTTGTTTGCATTGCATGATTTTATTTTAAATCCTGCATATATTAAGCAGAAGATTTACATTAAAAACTCTGTGAACATCTGCCAAATAAGCTTGAGAAACGTTGCATATTAAACACCTCAGAAGAGCTCGATCTCACATCTACCTGTGACACATTGGCCTTTCCCTACTCTATTGTCGCATTAAAAATGCAACGCTGTGCGCTGTTTTAAATATGCACGACCTCTTCATCCCAAACGCAGAGAAACACGAGTGTCGCTGCCATCGCGCCTCACTGAAACTATTTTTTTAATGAGGCAAAGGCTGCAGCACTTCAGTGCAAGAAGCGCCGTGACAAATGTTCACATTGTCAAATCTCACATTGTGCAAGAGTGCTAAAACACTTCTGTCTAATTTTGGCGCATAGCGCTTTAATCGCTAGGGGTTTTAATGGCATTTTAACAGCTAAACAAACACTGGCAGAGGGGTATAATGAGGTTTCCCTGGCTGCCCACACACACAAAACAACAACATATCAGGGCTCAGTTTCATGCATTCATTTTAATCACCACAGCAAGTCCTCGTGTTTATTTGCTTAAGCACAACTGCATCAAATCATTAAGATATGAGGCTCTTTTTTTGGTTTAAAGGTCTTTTTACTATAGTTAGGTTTAAGGTAGGGTTTTTTTCAACCCTGTAAAGCCTATCATATTTGATGCATGAAACTTTGCTGTAAAACCTGTAGCACAGAATCTAATCCATGCCTTCTGTTGTCTGATTGACTTTTTTAGCTGTAAAAGCTCTTTTAGTATAATTGCACAAATGCCCACCTTCAGCTCGTGAAATATTTCCAGATGAACACTTACTGGACTGAAAAAATATATATATGTGTGTGTGTGTGTGTGTGTGTGTGTGTGCAAATATACTGTATATATATATA
>NW_015505639.1:416849-427427 GCF_001515645.1 Sinocyclocheilus grahami | reverse complement strand
ATATATATATATATATATATATATATATATATATATATATATATATATGAGCCATAAAACCCTGATGTATCAAATATGACATTTAACAATAAACTTGTTTAGATAGATTCTCATTTGTCTAAAGGTTTAATAAACCGTTCTATTAAACAAAATCTGACTATTATTTAATATGTCAGGCTTTTCAAACCCCTAAACACTACAGTAAGTATTATACAGGTTATGCTTATATATATAGTTAACCACCAGATCCTCCTGTCAACCCTATTGGCAAAGGGCATCTCAGGAACCACAGTCCAGTAGTTTGAGTCTTATCTCTCAGATAGGTCCTTCAAGGTATCTTGGAGAGGCGAGGTGTCCAAGTCGCAACATCTAGCTACTGGGGTGCCTCAGGGCTCAGTTCTTGGACCACTTCTCTTCTCTGTCTACATGGCATCACTAGGTTCTGTCATTCAGAAACATGGCTTTTCATATCACTGCTATGCTGATGACACTCAACTCTACCTCTTATTCCATCCTGATGATCCGAAGATAGCTGCTCGCATCTCAGCTTGTCTAACAGACATTTCTTGCTGGATGAAGGACCATCACCTTCAACTCAACCTTGCCAAGACAGAACTGCTTGTGGTTCCATCAAACCCATCGTTTCATCACAATTTCACCATCCAGTTAGACACATCAACCATAACTCCTTCAAAAGCAGCCAGAAACCTTGGAGTTGTGCTTGATGATCAGCTGACTTTCTCAGATCACATTGCTAAAACTGCCCGGTCCTGCAGATTTGCTTTATTCAACATCAAGAAGATCAGGCCCTTTCTTTCGGAACATGTCTCACAACTCCTTGTTCAAGCTCTTGTTCTGTCCAGGCTGGACTATTGCAGTGCTCTCTTGGCAGGTCTTCCAGCCAGTTATATCAAACCTTTAAAATTAATCCAGAATGCGGCAGCAAGATTAATTTTTAACGAGTCGAAAAGAATGCACGTCACACCTCTGTTCATCAATTTGCACTGGATACCAATAGCTGCTCGCATAAAATTCAAGACATTGATGTTTGCCTACAAAACCACCACTGGCTCTGCACCCTTTTACCTAAATTCATTACTTCAGACTTGTGTGCCCTCTAGAAGCTTGCGTTCTGCAAGTGAACAGCGCTTTATTGTGCCACCCCAAAGAGGCACAAAATCACTTTTACAGACTTTTAAATTAATGTTCCCTCCTGATGGAATGACCTGCCCAACTCAGTCCGAGAAGCTGAGTCCTTAGCCATCTTCAAGAATCGGCTAAAAACACATCTCTTCCATCTTTATTTGACCCTCTAACTCTAGCACACTCTATTCTAATTCTATTCTTAAAAAAAAAAAAAAAAAACGCTCCTTTTAGACTCTATTTATTTACTATCTGCTTGTTTTCATTTTTTTTTTAAACTAACAGTTGCTTCTCTAATCTTTTTGCATTCTATCTATTTGTTTTATCATTTGCGTGTAAAACTGATTATGAGAATGATGGCTGAGGGAGGAAATGCATCTTGTCTGAAGTCCCTCTCTTTTGCTTTCTATGTTAAGGTCCAAGAAGTGAGTAATAAAATCATGCACGGCTCCAGCATGGCCGTCCTGGAGGACTGCGCTTATTCCCAGATGCTGGTGGACTGGGGCCAGTACATCAACCACGACATCTCCTTCACTCCTCAGATCTCCAGCCAAAGCACCTTCTCATCGGGACGGGACTGTCTGCACACCTGCAGCAACACCGAGCCCTGCTTTCCAATGCAGGTAACCTCGCAACAGTCCTTTAAACTCACTTTTAGTCGTGCCAGACAGCGTTGAGAAAGCTGTAGCTTCCCGAAATACAGTATGAGATACCCACAGACATGCAAAAAAAAGTAGTAATGATCCATATCAATTCACAAATAAAACGTATTATAGATCTTGCTTCTGTAGCTCAAATCATGCTGGATGACAGTATTTTTCAAGTTAGTGCCAGTGTTATTTTATCATTTCTATGCGGTTATAGTATTAATATTTGAATGAGCATTAATTTTTATATTTTCAGTTTTCATTTTAGGTTTAGTCGGATAAATGTAGAGATTAAAATTTGAGTAAAGAAAATCACGGTTTAGACCCAGATTTGTTATGTGAAATTTAGCAGGAAACAAATTAAGTTATATTTTCTGATATTCTCTTTTGAGTAGTCAGACAATCCAAAGAAAACCTCTTTAAAACAGAAAGAAAAGTCACTTACAAAATGAGTTTGGATAAACATTAAAAAATGTGACATTGCCAAACAAGTGAATGAATCTTCCTCAGAAGAGACAAAAACAGCAACTCACTTCAGTGTCTGACTTGTATTATAAATACGTCCGTAAGCTTTTTGTGAAATTGGGATGAACTCATTAATCTGTTGTTTTAGTAATTTTATGTTCTTTTGTCTTTTTAAAAAAATCTTATTTTTAATACTTCTATGGCTTTATTTTTACTTCGGTTTTAGTTTGTGTAATTTTAGTACTTTTTTCAGTTAGTTAGCATTTTTAAATTGAAATTGTTCATCTAATATTTTATTTATTTAATTTTATAATAATGTGCAGTATAATAACAGGGTTCTAAAACGTACGTAAAAAGTTACATATTTTAGGCTAATATTTGAATTTGTATTGATGTTAAGTATTCAATTAAAATATGCTGAAAGGAATGATTTGGCATTAAAATAAAACATATATCCATCCCTATAAGGTTCTATACATTTTAATTTTAGCTTAAGTTTTTATAATTTTATGTGCTTTTGTCATTTTTTAAAACATTTTTGTCCTATTGCTTTTATTTTATTTAGTTTTTAATTTTAGTACATACTTATTTCAGTTAGTTGGCAAGTTTTCATCTAAAATTCTTATTTAGTTGTATTCTTTTATTTCATTTCGTCTTCATGTCAGCTTTATATTTACAGTATAATAACTTCTTCAGGCTATAAATGATTGAATATTTTATGCTAACGCTTGAATTTATTGATGCTTGAAGAAATGTTTAGAACTTAAATCAATACAGATGTATAACTAACAGGACCTTATAAGGTTCTAAATGGAACCAAATGTGAAGTGAGCAATAGAACGTTTTCTATTCTACAGAACCTTCACCAGTACAGGGATTGGCTCTATCAATTTTGAGGGCGGGGCTTCCATTCTTACCGCTGCCATATTGAGCGTCTCATTCATTATTCTCCATAGGCTCTGTCTCTGCTGTTGTGTATTATTAATCACCAGCAACATCTATTTTCATACGTGAGTCACCGGCAGCTAGTTTTCTGCTATTGACTGGATAAGACATTCCCCCAGACATTTCATTAGAATTATCTCAGGCTTTGACACCCCATGTCAAGGAGCAGGTTACAGCGCTCATTTTTTCGACTTCATTGACAGAAGTTCATTTAGTTGAAGCAGATAAAATGCCACGCGTTTCCTCTGAGGCGAACTCATTGTCTCGCGCTCTCTTTGTCTGATCCTGACGGCTCACGATGAGTCAGACGTGGGAATATATTCGAGTCGGAGGACAGTTCAGGACTGCTGGTTCGGAACAACGAAGATGAATCCGGGAACGTGGCCGAGCCCTATAATTAAAAAGAAAATATATCGCATTGATTACTTCTTTATCTCTGGCGAACCTCAAACGCTGTTGAAAATGGGGGTCACGGCAGCACCTTTTTGTTGGTGGTTCTGGATCCTTCGGGGCTGGAAATGCTCATAAAAATGTGCCGGTTTGTAAGTAATCTCACTGTCCCCAGCCAGAGGCGACGAGGCCACTTCTATAGATATACAAAATAGCATTTTATTCTTGCCCACCCTGAGCCGCATACTGCATACTAATACACACAGCTTCATAATGGCCCGGCCGCTCTCAGCATCCACTGGATGACAGGTGGGAAATAAACAAAAAGATCTGTGATCAATCTTGCAAGTTTTTGCTCAGAAGTCGTTCTTTCAAAACTCAGGAGACTTGATGGAGTTTCATTGAAAGTCTACATGAAATAGCAGAACTTGAGTTTATACATTGGGATTAATTGGATGGGGAAGATGAATCAAGATTATTATTATAGATAACTAAATCTGGAATTGAAATTAAAACCAGTCAAAAACATTTCCGTTACTTGAAATGTATATGTATATATATACATATATATATATATTTGAATAGAAAATATAAAAACTTTTTGTTTGTTTTTATTTCTTCTTTCAACATTTTTAATGTTGTACTAAAATAACAAACACACACACACACACCAACACACAGTCCACTATACACACATACTGTATATACTGTGTGTGTGTGTGTGTGTGTGTGTGTGTGTGTGTGTGTGTGGTTTTAGTTCAACGATAGATCATAAACTACTAAAATGGTAAAAACATACAACCAGATTACTAAAACCTTAACTATAATTTAAATGAAAACAGAAAAAAATATATATATATAAAAAACTGATTCAAAATATTAGTAAAACTATAATAGTATCTCAGTATATATATACACTATTCAAAAGTTTGGGTTAGTAAGATTTTTTGAAAGAAATTAATCATTTTATTCAGCAAGGATGCATTAAATTGATTAAAAGTGAAAAAAAGACATTGTAATGTTACAAAATTACAATGTTACAAAGACTATACACACATACTGTATATACTGTGTGTGTGTGTGTGTGTGTGGTTTTAGTTCAACGATAGATCATAAACTACTAAAATGGTAAAAACATACAACCAGATTACTAAAACCTTAACTATAATTTAAATGAAAACAGAAAAAAAAAATCTGGAATTGAAATTAAAACCAGTCAAAAACATTTCCGTTACTTGAAATGTATATGTATATATATACATATATATATATATTTGAATAGAAAATATAAAAACTTTTTGTTTGTTTTTATTTCTTCTTTCAACATTTTTAATGTTGTACTAAAATAACAAACACACACACACACACCAACACACAGTCCACTATACGTGTGTGTGTGTGTGTGTGTGTGTGTGTGTGTGTGTGTGGTTTTAGTTCAACGATAGATCATAAACTACTAAAATGGTAAAAACATACAACCAGATTACTAAAACCTTAACTATAATTTAAATGAAAACAGAAAAAAATATATATATATAAAAAACTGATTCAAAATATTAGTAAAACTATAATAGTATCTCAGTATATATATACACTATTCAAAAGTTTGGGTTAGTAAGATTTTTTGAAAGAAATTAATCATTTTATTCAGCAAGGATGCATTAAATTGATTAAAAGTGAAAAAAAGACATTGTAATGTTACAAAATTACAATGTTACAAAGTTACAAATAAAAAAATATATTTCAATAAATACTGCTTTTGAGCTGTCTATTTATCAAAGAATCACAAACAATAAAATGTACAGCACAACTGTTTTCAACATTGATAATAATCAGAAATGTTTCTTGAGCATCAAATCAGCATATTATACTGATTTCTGAAGATCATGTGACACTGAAGACTGGAGTAATGATGCTGAAAATTCAGCTTTGATCACAGAAATAAATTTTATTTTACAAAATTTTCACATAGAGAACAGTTATTTTGAATAGTAAAAAATATTTTACATTTTTACTGTATTTTGATCAAATAAATGCAGCTTTGGTGAGCAGAAGAAACGTCTTTTGAAAGCATTGCAGCATATTTCAGCACTTATTTCAGAGCCGCTGCTACAGCTGTGAGGCATCATGATCATGTTTATGTGCACTTTATAGGGAGCAAATTAGCAACACATCCAAGACGGCGAGGCATATAACATGGAAATGGAAATGAAACTCGTAGTCTATGTGCAAATATGCTTTTTAGTTTCAGCTCAATATTGATCTTTAACACACTAAACATACGCATATGCAGAAGCATCCTGCATCGATTTAGTTTTTTATTGATAATTTGCACATGAATAGATTCATAGGAGGAATAGTTCAGCCACAAATTAATATGTGTACCCGCATATCATTTACAACCTGTATGAGTTTTTTCTTCTTCCATTGCACACAGAAACTGCAGAAAACTCCTAGCTGCTGTTCTCTATTCAGTATGTGAATGAGGATGAAAACCCCTTTTAAATTAACCCCTTAACATAAATTATATATCAATTGAAAGCTTAGAAGCCCAAGATTTATCCTGTGAAAACCATTTTGAAATCGGACATTGCGTTACCATGGAAATGGTACTTTAAAATCTTTTGGTGGTCTCTTCCCCCTTAGTGGGCGGTGTCAAGTGTCATATTACAAAATGCATTACTGTCTTTTACAATCAAAACTTTTTATAATCTTAAAACATATCATTGGAAAGGTCTGAGTCTCAGGATTCCATATTTGTGATATAAGTAATATTGACAGAGAAATATAAACATTTGTGACAGAAAAATGCATAAAAAAGTCAATGGCACCCGATGACTGTTTGTGGTATAACGCCATAGCAGAACTTGAGTTTATACATTGGGATTAATTGGATGGGGAAGATGAATCAAGATTATTATTATAGATAACTAAATCTGGAATTGAAATTAAAACCAGTCAAAAACATTTCCGTTACTTGAAATGTATATGTATATATATACATATATATATATATTTGAATAGAAAATATAAAAACTTTTTGTTTGTTTTTATTTCTTCTTTCAACATTTTTAATGTTGTACTAAAATAACAAACACACACACACACACCAACACACAGTCCACTATACACACATACTGTATATACTGTGTGTGTGTGTGTGTGTGTGGTTTTAGTTCAACGATAGATCATAAACTACTAAAATGGTAAAAACATACAACCAGATTACTAAAACCTTAACTATAATTTAAATGAAAACAGAAAAAAATATATATATATAAAAAACTGATTCAAAATATTAGTAAAACTATAATAGTATCTCAGTATATATATACACTATTCAAAAGTTTGGGTTAGTAAGATTTTTTGAAAGAAATTAATCATTTTATTCAGCAAGGATGCATTAAATTGATTAAAAGTGAAAAAAAGACATTGTAATGTTACAAAATTACAATGTTACAAAGTTACAAATAAAAAAATATATTTCAATAAATACTGCTTTTGAGCTGTCTATTTATCAAAGAATCACAAACAATAAAATGTACAGCACAACTGTTTTCAACATTGATAATAATCAGAAATGTTTCTTGAGCATCAAATCAGCATATTATACTGATTTCTGAAGATCATGTGACACTGAAGACTGGAGTAATGATGCTGAAAATTCAGCTTTGATCACAGAAATAAATTTTATTTTACAAAATTTTCACATAGAGAACAGTTTTTTTTATAGTAAAAAATATTTCACATTTTTACTGTATTTTGATCAAATAAATGCAGCTTTGGTGAGCAGAAGAAACGTCTTTTGAAAGCATTGCAGCATATTTATTTCAGAGTTTCAGAGCCGCTGCTACAGCTGTGAGGCATCATGATCATGTTTATGTGCACTTTATAGGGAGCAAATTATCCAAGACGGCAAGACGGCGAGGCATATAACATGGAAATGGAAATGAAACTCGTAGTCTATGTGCAAATATGCTTTTTAGTTTCAGCTCAATATTGATCTTTAACACACTAAACATACGCATATGCAGAAGCATCCTGCATCGATTTAGTTTTTTATTGATAATTTGCACATGAATAGATTCATAGGAGGAATAGTTCAGCCACAAATTAATATGTGTACCCGCATATCATTTACAACCTGTATGAGTTTTTTCTTCTTCCATTGCACACAGAAACTGCAGAAAACTCCTAGCTGCTGTTCTCTATTCAGTATGTGAATGAGGATGAAAACCCCTTTTAAATTAACCCCTTAACATAAATTATATATCAATTGAAAGCTTAGAAGCCCAAGATTTATCCTGTGAAAACCATTTTGAAATCGGACATTGCGTTACCATGGAAATGGTACTTTAAAATCTTTTGGTGGTCTCTTCCCCCTTAGTGGGCGGTGTCAAGTGTCATATTACAAAATGCATTACTGTCTTTTACAATCAAAACTTTTTATAATCTTAAAACATATCATTGGAAAGGTCTGAGTCTCAGGATTCCATATTTGTGATATAAGTAATATTGACAGAGAAATATAAACATTTGTGACAGAAAAATGCATAAAAAAGTCAATGGCACCCGATGGCTGTTTGTGGTATAACGCCCTAAATAAAATCTCACAGAAACCACAATTTTTTTCATATCAACTTCAAATTTGCAACATAACTTATTTATACATAAGACTTTACTTTTTTAGCAATTTTAGAGTAAAACCTGTTATGTAAAATATTTATTTTATATAAAATATAATAAAAATTTTACAGTGCATTTTCTTTACCGTAAATTTAAACTTCTATGACTTTTATAATAATTCCACTTCTGCAATAATCTGCTGTCTGTCTTCTTTAAAAAGAGACCAACCTTTCCTCTGTATTCCAAAGTGTTCATGAATTATAACAATTTAAGTTTGGATAGTGCACTTTAATGCCTATTTTAAAAAATGGGGGGTGACTGTTATTAAAGCACCATGAATATATGGCTGTCATCACTTTGACCTAAAATAACTTTTGTACTATTACATGAGTATTGTCTGTCACTAGCAAAGCTTAACGACTATCACTGGACAACACGCTAAAGCATCTTAGAAACATGCTACTGATGTACTAAATCATGATAGCAATGTGTAAATCATGCCAGCAACATGTTAGAAACATACCAGCAATGTGTTACATCATGCTATTAACATGATAGCAACATGCTAAAACATCGTGTTAGAAACATGCTAGCCATGTGCAAAATCATTTTATGACTTTGTGTAAATCGTATTTTAAAAAGCCAACATCAAAGTTATTCATCAAATGTTACTCATCTAGTTATAGTGTTGTTTATTCCTGCATTATCTGTGTGTGCATCACAGTTTTTGATGCATCACTGACTCTTTTGGGTCAGAAATAGTATTTTAACAACCAAAAAACTGCATCTTTAAACATGCAATAAATGTGTTTGACTGTGCTTGAGGCAGCAAGCGTTCAGGCTGCACAGAATGAAGCTCCGCAGATTGATAATGTCCTTTATAAAGCGGATCGTCCGTCTCGTAGTCTCAGTGGTCAGATCTGAGCAAGCGGTTAGTCCCTCGGCAGCGCTGCTCACACTGAGCTTTTCTCTTTTCTGAAAGCGTTCAATTAAAGCTTATCTGCAGTTTCAGAAACACTGTGCTTCAGGCTTTTGTGCTGCAGTGTGTGGCAGAAGTTTGTCTGACGGCTGGTTAAACCACAGATCCATGCAGGAGGAACCCACGTCTATTTCAGTGTTACTGAGATATAGTTTGTATTCATGTTTTAAATTTGTTTTTATTTTTACTAAACATTTTCTTTTTTCGTTTTAAAGTTTTAGTCGTTTTGTTGTGTTTTTTATTTTAATTTTAGTTATCTTAGTACGTCACGTTAAACTAAATGAGAAATGTTGTCTTGGCAACTATTTTCTTTAAATAATCTATGTTAAATATATATATTTTTTTCATAAAATAAAAATGAAGATCTGCCATCTTTATATAGTTTATCATTCCTTTTTATTTCATTTTAAATTTAATTCTTATTTATAGCTTTTTAAAAAATAGTTTAGTTTCGTTAAAACTTATATTAATAAAAACTTTCATCACTTACAGTCTTTTTTTCACAAAAGAACATTTTTAATTTTTTTATTTAAAACATTTTTATTCCTCTGTTTTAATGGGATTTGTTTTAGTTTTTATTGAATTTTATTTCATTTTTAGTTATTTTAGTACATCAGGTTAACTAAATGAAAATAAGAGATATTGCCTTGGCAACTAATGTCATATTTTATTTTTGTTAAAATATATTTTCTATCAATAAAAATTTTATGATCAATTGTTTTTACAAAATAAGAAAGATTTTTATTATTGCGTTTTTATATTGTTTTTACAAAAAAAAAATCAGGTTTGGTACATCAAGTTAAACTACATAAAAATGAGAAATGTTGCTTTGCCAACTAGATTTTTTCATATTTTATTTATTGTTTAGTTTATTTTATATATAAATATATATATATATATATATTTTTTTTTTTTACAGTATAACTGAAATAAGTTGAAGGACTAAATTTTTTTAATTCTTTCTTTCCTTAAATTTCATCACCAAATTATGTAATTCATGTTATGTTGTGATGCAATAAAATAAATTAAACATACTTTAAAAGGATATTTGTTAATAAAAATAAAGCTGATATTAAATAAAATACAAATATTAAATGAAAAACATAAACACTTCAAGAAAAATATAAAATTTTGACTTGCAAAATAACTAAAATAAGTTCAAGCTTAAGCACTAAAATTGCTAGAGCTAAAACAAATAAAAATAAATTACAATTATTTACTTGTTTATTTATTATTATTATTTTTTTAAAAGCATAAATGCTACAAATGCACATATTTTATAAGAAAGTGTGACATGCTCAAGTAAAATAGGCACTGTTTTTGGAATCAGCATCCAAAAATTAGTAAGAAACTTGGATTTCATTCAGCAAATATGATGCAGGA
>NW_015505639.1:410896-416113 GCF_001515645.1 Sinocyclocheilus grahami | reverse complement strand
CAAATCAGCATATTATACTGATTTCTGAAGATCATGTGACACTGAAGACTGGAGTAATGATGCTGAAAATTCAGCTTTGATCACAGAAATAAATTTTATTTTACAAAATTTTCACATAGAGAACAGTTTTTTTTATAGTAAAAAATATTTCACATTTTTACTGTATTTTGATCAAATAAATGCAGCTTTGGTGAGCAGAAGAAACGTCTTTTGAAAGCATTGCAGCATATTTCAGCACTCATTTCAGAGCCGCTGCTACAGCTGTGAGGCATCATGATCATGTTTATGTGCACTTTATAGGGAGCAAATTAGCAACACATCCAAGACGGCGAGGCATATAACATGGAAATGGAAATGAAACTCGTAGTCTATGTGCAAATATGCTTTTTAGTTTCAGCTCAATATTGATCTTTAACACACTAAACATACGCATATGCAGAAGCATCCTGCATCGATTTAGTTTTTTATTGATAATTTGCACATGAATAGATTCATAGGAGGAATAGTTCAGCCACAAATTAATATGTGTACCCGCATATCATTTACAACCTGTATGAGTTTTTTCTTCTTCCATTGCACACAGAAACTGCAGAAAACTCCTAGCTGCTGTTCTCTATTCAGTATGTGAATGAGGATGAAAACCCCTTTTAAATTAACCCCTTAACATAAATTATATATCAATTAGAAGCCCAGAAGCCCAAGATATATCCTGTGAAAACCATTTTGAAATCGGACATTGCGTTACCATGGAAATGGCACTTTTTGGTGGTCTATTACAAAATGCATTACTGTCTTTTACAATCAAAACTTTTTATAATCTTAAAACATATCATTGGAAAGGTCTGAGTCTCAGGATTCCATATTTGTGATATAAGTAATATTGACAGAGAAATATAAACATTTGTGACAGAAAAATGCATAAAAAAGTCAATGGCACCCGATGGCTGTTTGTGGTATAACGCCCTAAATAAAATCTCACAGAAACCACAATTTTTTTCATATCAACTTCAAATTTGCAACATAACTTATTTATACATAAGACTTTACTTTTTTAGCAATTTTAGAGTAAAACCTGTTATGTAAAATATTTATTTTATATAAAATATAATAAAAATTTTACAGTGCATTTTCTTTACCGTAAATTTAAACTTCTATGACTTTTATAATAATTCCACTTCTGCAATAATCTGCTGTCTGTCTTCTTTAAAAAGAGACCAACCTTTCCTCTGTATTCCAAAGTGTTCATGAATTATAACAATTTAAGTTTGGATAGTGCACTTTAATGCCTATTTTAAAAAATGGGGGGTGACTGTTATTAAAGCACCATGAATATATGGCTGTCATCACTTTGACCTAAAATAACTTTTGTACTATTACATGAGTATTGTCTGTCACTATCAAAGCTTAACGACTATCACTGGACAACACGCTAAAGCATCTTAGAAACATGCTACTGATGTACTAAATCATGATAGCAATGTGTAAATCATGCCAGCAACATGTTAGAAACATACCAGCAATGTGTTACATCATGCTATTAACATGATAGCAACATGCTAAAACATCGTGTTAGAAACATGCTAGCCATGTGCAAAATCATTTTATGACTTTGTGTAAATCGTATTTTAAAAAGCCAACATCAAAGTTATTCATCAAATGTTACTCATCTAGTTATAGTGTTGTTTATTCCTGCATTATCTGTGTGTGCATCACAGTTTTTGATGCATCACTGACTCTTTTGGGTCAGAAATAGTATTTTAACAACCAAAAAACTGCATCTTTAAACATGCAATAAATGTGTTTGACTGTGCTTGAGGCAGCAAGCGTTCAGGCTGCACAGAATGAAGCTCCGCAGATTGATAATGTCCTTTATAAAGCGGATCGTCCGTCTCGTAGTCTCAGTGGTCAGATCTGAGCAAGCGGTTAGTCCCTCGGCAGCGCTGCTCACACTGAGCTTTTCTCTTTTCTGAAAGCGTTCAATTAAAGCTTATCTGCAGTTTCAGAAACACTGTGCTTCAGGCTTTTGTGCTGCAGTGTGTGGCAGAAGTTTGTCTGACGGCTGGTTAAACCACAGATCCATGCAGGAGGAACCCACGTCTATTTCAGTGTTACTGAGATATAGTTTGTATTCATGTTTTAAATTTGTTTTTATTTTTACTAAACATTTTCTTTTTTCGTTTTAAAGTTTTAGTCGTTTTGTTGTGTTTTTTATTTTAATTTTAGTTATCTTAGTACGTCACGTTAAACTAAATGAGAAATGTTGTCTTGGCAACTATTTTCTTTAAATAATCTATGTTAAATATATATATTTTTTTCATAAAATAAAAATGAAGATCTGCCATCTTTATATAGTTTATCATTCCTTTTTATTTCATTTTAAATTTAATTCTTATTTATAGCTTTTTAAAAAATAGTTTAGTTTCGTTAAAACTTATATTAATAAAAACTTTCATCACTTACAGTCTTTTTTTCACAAAAGAACATTTTTAATTTTTTTATTTAAAACATTTTTATTCCTCTGTTTTAATGGGATTTGTTTTAGTTTTTATTGAATTTTATTTCATTTTTAGTTATTTTAGTACATCAGGTTAACTAAATGAAAATAAGAGATATTGCCTTGGCAACTAATGTCATATTTTATTTTTGTTAAAATATATTTTCTATCAATAAAAATTTTATGATCAATTGTTTTTACAAAATAAGAAAGATTTTTATTATTGCGTTTTTATATTGTTTTTACAAAAAAAAAATCAGGTTTGGTACATCAAGTTAAACTACATAAAAATGAGAAATGTTGCTTTGCCAACTAGATTTTTTCATATTTTATTTATTGTTTAGTTTATTTTATATATAAATATATATATATATATATATTTTTTTTTTTTACAGTATAACTGAAATAAGTTGAAGGACTAAATTTTTTTAATTCTTTCTTTCCTTAAATTTCATCACCAAATTATGTAATTCATGTTATGTTGTGATGCAATAAAATAAATTAAACATACTTTAAAAGGATATTTGTTAATAAAAATAAAGCTGATATTAAATAAAATACAAATATTAAATGAAAAACATAAACACTTCAAGAAAAATATAAAATTTTGACTTGCAAAATAACTAAAATAAGTTCAAGCTTAAGCACTAAAATTGCTAGAGCTAAAACAAATAAAAATAAATTACAATTATTTACTTGTTTATTTATTATTATTATTTTTTTAAAAGCATAAATGCTACAAATGCACATATTTTATAAGAAAGTGTGACATGCTCAAGTAAAATAGGCACTGTTTTTGGAATCAGCATCCAAAAATTAGTAAGAAACTTGGATTTCATTCAGCAAATATGATGCAGGATGGTATTTGAATGAGTTTTTGAATGCACTTAAATGATGAACCTGATGAATGTGGTGGCATCACTGCGTTCAGACCAGCAGAATCAGATCCTTTCTGTGTCAAACAGACAGAAAAGCAGATGCGCCGCACTGGGCAGAGAAGAGATTGAGGGAGTAAAGGCCTCGAGGCGTGGAAGTAAAGCCCTGGTCCTCTCCGAATCAAAGACACATTTGATGGCTCGCACAGGCGTCTCTGAGGCTGAATGCTGTGAGTTGAAGGGACTCTGAAGCAGTACAGAAGCTGTGGCAATGGCACACTTCAAACAGAGCGCAGTGTTTTAACAACGTCCCGCAGGGGCCGACTTCACACAGTTTCCAGTGCTGCTGTTTTACGGACAGCGGGTTTGATTTATACGTCTCCTCCATCAGTCAGACACACTTCTGAAACATCTCTGTGTGGGACGCCGCGCTTCTCGACGTGAAACGCTGGACTATTTTCATAAACCACGATAAGACGGGATGAATTCTTGAGGCGTATCACAGCGAGAACAATCTCTTCTTATCTGCAGGCACAGGACGTCCCAAACCACCATCTCACAGAATCTACAGTTCCCTTTCAGACGGTCACTCTCGACGTCACGTCGGAGGACTGATGAATTGGGATCTCGCTTAGAGGGACCAATCTACTTCGAGTGTAAACTAAACGAGCCAATGCACATTGGCATGCGATTATTGCATCCAGCTGCTGCTGATCACAGCGTGAGTATAAGTAGGCAGCAGATGCAGCGCATATTCAGCTTTTCGCTTCGGAGCCGAGCGATCACATCATTCTGCTCCTGACTACTCTACTGAGAGAAGAAGACTGAACGAGTTCAGCGCGCTCTTGGAGAGCTCTTCGTGTTGGCGGACGGCGCTTCAGCGGTGGTGGTTTCCCGTGTCGAGTGGGTTGCACACATCAGGCTGCACTACCCCCTGTTTGTGTTGCAGATGATCATCTCCCCTGTGCGCCTCAGCACGCTAAAAGAGCTTTTTCCACTAAAAGAGCAATTTCGGGTGCGTCTTTTTAAAGACGACGTTGCTTGACAGACTTGACGTTACGTCTTCGTAAAGATGATGGGAGTCTTGCTATGACCATCTCGGAGTTGCGGACCAGACTCCGTTACCTGCAAAGGGGCGGAGTGCCCGTGCCACTGCCTAGATCTGGGGTTCCCTCTGGTGGCAGCCGGGGGCGTCCTTCTAGCGGTGGGCGGACTGGTCTTACGGTCACGGTGAGGAATTCCCCACCGCGGATGCCCAAGCCCGCCGGCACTTCGAAACCAGCGGAGCTCTCAAAAAGAGCAGGCTGGACCCTCCCGGGGGGTACCACCTGCTTCTTCCGAGGCTCCCCCCGACGACCGGATATTGACTGCAGCATCGGAGGGTGAGCCAGAGCTTTCTGGAGAGGAAGATTCAGCTGCGCTGCTCTCCTCCGGGACCGTAGCAATGCCTGAATCGGATCCAGAAATAATGGCTATGCTTTCCCAGGCCGCCGTAGGGGTAGGGCTCGAGTGAAGACTTTCACCATGTCCCGAGCCCTCAAGGTTGCACGATTGGTTCCCGGGGCGGTCCGCGCTGGTTCTCAGCGCCCCGCCTCGGTGCCTTTCTTCCCGGAGGTGCATGACGAGCTCGACAGGTCGTGGACGGCACCTTTTTACTGCCAGAAACTGATTTGCTGGATCCTCCTCCCTCACCACCCGCGATGGTGGGGCAATCAGGGGGTTACAAGGGTCCCCCCGGTGGAGCGGTCGGTTGCGATGCAGTTGTGTCCTAATACCGCCACCAACCGGCAGGGAGAACCGTACCTCCCCTCCCGGGTCTGTAGGTACTCGACTGGCCAGCGATGCCTA
>NW_015505639.1:396073-404139 GCF_001515645.1 Sinocyclocheilus grahami | reverse complement strand
TCCGGCGCCAGGCCTTCACTCGTTGAATCCTCGAGAACCGATAGAAGGCTGGGTTCCATATGTAAGACCTAAGTGGATCCCATATGTGTAAAGTCCACGGTGTAGCCTTGAGCCCGTGTTTCCCCGGCAGACTTCTGCCATTCCAAGAGGGTTCAATCACCTCCATTCTTCCATATGCACCCTGGCGATGTCCATATGTGTATTGCTTCAGAAACCTCCTTCGGGAAGGTTCGAGCTTCCGTAACGTCCCTGTTCCAAGTAGAACGGGTGCGTTTCCCCAGTGTTATCCAGTCTACTCAGTGGGTAGTGCCATAGTAGCAGTAGCTGGTCCTCTTGTGCAGGCCCTGGCCTACGCCAAAAAGTAGGGGAGCAGGTGGCTTCCACAGGACACTGGAAGGGGCGGTAGCTGTGTCCTTTTGGTAGGATCCCAATTCGTCGGTCCTCCAACGTGACGTCGAGAGTGACCGACTGAAAGGGAATGGAGACGTCACGTCCCGTCTCCACAGCTCCTGTACCACTGCTGAGCGGCCAGGAAAACCTGAATATGCGCTGCATCTGCTGCCTACTTATACTCACGCTGTGATCAGCAGCAGCTGGATGCAATAATCGCATGACAATGTGCCTTGGCTCGTTTAGTTTACACTCGAAGTAGATTAGTCCCTCTAAGCGAGATCCCAATTCGTCGGTCCTCCAACTTGATGTCTCCGTTCCCTCCTTCAGGGAACGAGGGTTACATACATAACCTAGACGTTTTGTGTGAGATACTGCAATTAAAAGAAATAAATAAAAATACAACTTTCCTAAAAAAAAAACAATAAACTTTACTTGCATAATATAAACATAAGTCTAAATGTTGGCTTGGCAACTAACTGAAATAAGTTTAAGTACTAAAATTATAAAATAAAAATAAATCAACTTTTGTGTTGTTGTTATTGTATTCTTTCCTTCCTCAATCTGTGTAAAATTCATCACAAATTAACGTAGTATTTAAGTCATTTATGTTATGATGCAATAAAATAAATTGAATTAAATTAAACAGCTAGAAATGTGTATTTGTTCATTGAAATAAAGCTGACAAATAAAATAAATATTAAATTAAATATTAGAAATAAAAAACATTTTAAAAAGTTGACTTAGCAACTAACTGAAATACATTAAAGCTGAAGTACTAAAATTACTAAAATATAAACTGAAATTAAAATAAATTCAAGGGTTTTTTTTGTTATTGTTGTTGTTTATTAGGTTTTTTTCTCTTTCCTTTACCTGTATAAAATTAATAAATAAATAAAACTAAAACTTTCCTAACAAAAAAAAAAGCATGTTCGATACTTGCAATAAAGCTGAAAATAAAAACATAAAAAAGTCTAAATGTTGGCTTGACAACTAACTGAAATACGTTAAAGTTGAAATACTAAAATTACTAAAACATAAACTGAAATGAAAATAAAATAAATTCAAAGTTTTTGTTGTTGTTCTTTATGTAGTTTGTTTCTCTTTCCTTTACTTGTATAAAATTAATTACTAAATAATGTCATATATGTCATGTTATCATTGTTAAAATGCAATAAAAAAATAGTTTTTGTTAATTTAAATGAAATAAAGATTACATGAAATATAAATATTAAATGAAAAACTGAAATAAGTTTAGGCTGGAGTAGTACAATTACTAAAACTAAAACGTAATTTTTTTTTCTTAACCTGTGTAAAATTCATCACTAAATAAAATTATATATAAATTATGTCATGATTCAATAAAATAAATGAATTGTTAAAAAAGGTTATTTGGAATAAAAGTTACATAAAATATAGATATTAATTGAAAAACAGAAATAAATTTAAGATTAAGTACTAAAATGACTAAAACTAAAACTGAAAGAAAAATAAATTAATGCTTTTTTAAAAATAGCTTTTTATTAATTCTTTCCTTAACCTGTGCCAAATGAATCAACCGGTCCGGAACATCTCTGTGTAGGATGCCGCACCTCTCTCAAGGTAATATGCTGGACTATTTTCATAAACGGCGATAAGACGGGATGAATGTTTGAGGTGTATCACAGCGAGAAAGAGTTGTACGATCTCTTCTTATCTCCAGGCACAAGACGTCCCAAACCACCGTCTCACACAGAATCTACAGAATCCCAGATAGATGAGTGTCGTTCACATTAGTGAGCAGATGAAGTGTGCTTTTCTCAGAGTTGCATCGAGAGGTTTCAGAATCACGCTGTCATTTTGCAGTGCTCTGGCATTTGTGCTCTGGGGCAGATAGAAGTGTGTTCAGATTTAGCATTTTGTCATTTTGTCTTGCAGATGTCTCTTTGATGCAGTGATGTAGAGATGCTCGTTTGTTCATGTAAAACCTAGTGAGCTGCCTGCTGTATCTAGACAGCATCTTTCAGCCTCACAGCACACCTTTTAGGCAGCATGCAAAAAAGATGATCCCAGAAAGCATTGCAACCATTGAAAAAGCAATTATCCACAATGAAGTGCTGTTATTAACTAAAACTAATATTACAAATCTTTTTGATCCCTTTCCCCACTTTTTTTATTCTTTCTTTCCTTAACCTGTGTAAAATCAATCACCAAGTAAGATTATATGTACAGTAAGTCATGTTATGTTGTGTTGTGATGCAATAAAATATAACTATAATAAAATACCTAAAAAGAGATTATTGAAATTACATAAAATATAAATATTAAATGATGGCTTGGCAGCTAACTGAAGTTTAAGTACTAAAACTGAAATAAAACCCATTATTTTTTCTTTCTTATGTAAAATAAAATTAATCAACAAATAATGTTACATGTATGTTATGTTATGATGGAATACAATATATGAAGAAAATAAACATACCTAAAATATTTGTTAGAAATAACGATGACAAAATAAAATATAAATATTTAATTTATATAAATATTATGTAATATTATAACCCTAACCTTAACCCTAAATATTAAAAATAAAAACATGCTTAAATTGAAGGGTGTTTTCTTTTGCTTTTTTTATTCTTTTTATTCTGGTTGCTTAGCCTGTGTAAAATTCATCACCAAATAAGGGTATAAACTGTATGTTATGTTAAGATGCAATAAAATAAAAATAAAAAACTTTAAAATAGTTTTTATTCATCGAAATGTCATAAAATCAAATATAAATATTAAATGAAATGCCAACTAAATGAAATAAGCATGTTAAATGACTTACTTAAAAAACTAAAACTGATCAGCTGAAATCTGCTAAATAGAAAAACTAAAAAAAAACTAAAAACTAATAAAATTACTAAAACTAAAATGTAAATATAAAAATAAAAGCTAATATTAAAATGTTATTAAATATTATAATAGAAATAAATGAAAACAGGAACATAAAAGCTAATTCAAAATATGAATATTAAAAATAGTATATACTATACTATGTAAATACTGTAGTAGTATATAAATATTGCTCAAATAACACTGCCAAAATGTCAGAAAAAGCAAGAGCAATGTTGATCATAAATACACACTCATGTTATTCACAATAAAAAAAAAATCAGTAAAACATAGTTAAAATATTTTAGCCAATATTTGTTTGTGCGCTGTATTTATGTATGTAAAATATGATTTTAGTCTTTCTACTTCAAAATGTCATGTTTAATTCACTGTGTTACTTATTACTAGTAATGTCTGAGTGAATATAGTTTATTTTCACATGACTACAAGGCAGCTCACCAGGTTTTGTAAAGGAGATGCTGATTCGCTCTTTATATTGTTGTTCTTGCAGATCATAACCACGAGGGACTACATTCCTAAGATCATGGGACGGAAGCGTTTGACGAGTATCTCGGGCCGTACGCGGGTTATGACGACTCTGTGAACCCGTCGGTGTCAAACGTGTTCGCCACGACTCAACGAGAGCTTCCAGGAACACCAGCGCTTCTCCTCTCTGAACCTCCAGCAGACCTTCTTCAGCCCCTGGAGACGCAACATCACACCAGAGACCATTACAGACTCATGCCAATCTAGTTCAGCCAGACTTTTGATTATTACTCTATAGTATGATCCACTCTCCAGTTTATCTGCATCAAGAACTGTCCATTTACACGGCAAAAGTGTAACTTTAGAAAAAAAGTATAAAAGTATTATATATAGATTGTATCTAATTTAAAGTAGTTATTATGAGTGTATTTTGTCTTAATGCACTGACAGATTTGTTAATACTTTTATACTTACAGTATTAAAATATAAAATCTGCTAGTGCAGTAAGAAGTAACGCAGTGTTAAAATCTCAAGTAAATTCACATTGTTTGAAGAAATTTTAGATATTTGAACTGGAAAACAAGACAAAGAGACTAAGTGAGAAATACGTTTTTTGCAGTGTGTAATGACGATTTATACAGTATAACTTCCTCCAGACTCTAGGACCTTGGTTTCCAAATGAAATACAAATTTGCTCTCATCTGAAAAGAGAACTTTGGACAAAAAAGGGAAATATTATTGCAATTTAAAATAGCTGTTTTCTATGTGAATATCTGTTGAAATGTAATTTATTCCTGTGATCAAAGCTGAATTTTCAGCGTCTTCAGAAATCATTCTAATATGCTGATTCGATGCTCAAGAAACCTTTCAAAAGAAAGTTCAAAAGAACAGCATTTATTTGAAAATAGAAATCTTTTGTAACATTCTAAATGTCTTTACTGTCACTTTTGTCAATTGAATGCATCCTTGCTGAATAAAAGTAAAAAAAAATCTTCCTGACCCCAAACTTTTGAACAGTAGCGTATTTGCAAAGAAAAGTGTATATTTTAGGTCATGCAACTTGTTATTTTTCATCCTTTCAATGCACTTTCTTTTCCTTTACATGTTCGCTTTACATAGTCCTGAGGTGTAACGTGAATTTTTAAAACTACATATATTCGATGTAGCCTCTCAGTTCATGTTAACTCACAAACACGGCCTGCATAGTAATTATCTAGCAATTAGAAATAGTTTTACATTTTTAAACGAAGCAAAGCATGTAAAGCATGTGTGCTCGCCTTCTAAATGCAGCTAAACCCTGCTGTGGAAATTCATGAATAGCAAAGAGGCTCTAATGTGAGGAATTACACCGTCTCTATGAGGGAAAAACACATGCAAATTGACTCAGTAAGTGAATGAGTGAAATGGATTGTGTTTAAACTGCGGCGCTCAAACCTCATCCGGTCCCAGGTGAGACGCCGAGTAGCGATTTTATCCCCAGTGTGGCAAATTGATGGTGTAAAATCTTCTGTTTCTATGGTTATAGTGTTTGCGTCATCCAAACTCCTCAAACACACACACGGACACAAATCACTGCTTGAATCTTAATGAGAAATCTGCTGTTTTGCTAACCCATACAGCAAACAATTCATAAAATGAAAAAAAAGCCACAAAAAATTAGCTAAAATATGTTCCAAAACATATGTAAATATATTTTGTACCAATATATTTGTTGTACATATATATATATATATTTTTTTTTTATTATTATTATTATTATATTTAAAATAAATATATTTTAAAGCATTTAAAATCTATTTCAATCCAAGAATTTCAATATCCAAATATATATACACACACTTTTTTTTTTTTTGGTTAGAGAATAAAGAGCTGCTGAACAATGTGCAGGAACTACAGGACGCTGTACAGATCTGATGAATCACAAGCGGCTCAATATACCAAATATAATACACTACCACAGGCACTAATTAGTAGTGATGGATTCGTTGTTTGATGTTTTGCTTTATATACTGTATGTTATGTTCTAATCATGGACTATTCTTCATATCTACTTTAAAATACTGTTCAAAAGTTTGGGGATGAGAAAAAGAGTTTGCCTTTGCATCGCAGGAACGAATTACATTTAACATACATTAAAATAAATAAAAAACAGTTCTTTAAATTGTAATAATATTTTACAATATTTATGTTTTACTGTATTTTTAATTAAATAAATATAGCCTTAAGCAGAGCATAAGAGACTTTAAAAACTTTTTAAAAAATTCCAAACTTTTGGACAGTGGTAATAATGTTTGTTTTTTTGTTTTCAGTCTTATTCATATGCCTAAGATGTTGAAAACGCACAATGGAAAAGTCGAGCCCTTGTCTCGTCACATTAAATTACATGAATCATGCAAATGACTATATTTTCAATTTCAACGCAATTTGGCAAAAAAAAAAAAAGCCAAGTATGCAAAAGGTTTTCTTTTTGGATTTTTTGTCGATTTTGTCTAAAGTTTCAAACAACTGCTCTTTTTCTGACTATTATTTCATATGTCAGTTCTGATCTAACCCCAGTATTTGGGTTTGATTAATTGACTTTCTCTCTGCAGACGTGAGACTCTGAACAATGTGCAGGAACTACAGGACGCTGTACAGGTCTGATGAATCATGAATATAATACACTACCGCAGGCACTAATTAGTGATGGATTAATATTCTTTACACAGACCTGCCTCATTCTCCGCACTAAAGCAATGACCAGTGTACTGTACCATCTGAAAGCAAATACAGTGGGTACGGAAAGTATTCAGACCCCCTTAAATTTTTCACTCTTTGTTATATTGCAGCCATTTGCTAAAATCATTTAAGTTAATTTTTTTTCCTCATTAATGTACACACAGCACCCCATATTGACAGAAAAAGACAGAATTGTTGACATTTTTGCAGATTTATTAAAAAAGAAAAACTGAAATATCACATGGTCCTAAGTATTCAGACCCTTTGCTCAGTATTTAGTAGAAGCACCCTTTTGATCTAATACAGCCATGAGTCTTTTTGGGAAAGATGCAACACGTTTTTCACACCTGGATTTGGGGATCCTCTGCCATTCCTCCTTGCAGATCCTCTCCAGTTCTGTCAGGTTGGATAGTAAACGTTGGTGGACAGCCATTTTTAGGTCTCTCAAGAGATGCTCAATTGGGTTTAAGTCAGGGAACTGGCTGGGCCATTCAAGAACAGTCACAGAGTTGTCGTGAAGCCACTCCTTCGTTATTTTAGCTGTGTGCTTAGGGTCATTGTCTTGTTGGAAGATAAACCTTCGGCCCAGTCTGAGGTCCTGAGCACTCTGGAGAAGGT
Source organism: Sinocyclocheilus grahami (assembly GCF_001515645.1). Lineage (NCBI taxonomy): Eukaryota > Metazoa > Chordata > Actinopteri > Cypriniformes > Cyprinidae > Sinocyclocheilus > Sinocyclocheilus grahami. Next base: position 397,071 of record NW_015505639.1, on the reverse strand, counting down.
TTTCGTCCAGGATATCCCTGTACTGGGCCGCATTCATCTTTCCCTCGATTGCAACCAGTCGTCCGGTCCCTGCAGCTGAAAAACTCCCCCACAGCATGATGCTGCCACCACCATGCTTCAATGTTGGGACTGTATTGGACAGGTGATGAGCAGTGCCTGGCTTTCTCCACACATACCGCTTAGAATTAAGGCCAAAAAGTTATATCTTGGTCTCATCAGACCAGAGAATCTTATTTCTCACCATCTCACAACTCCATGCGGGCTTTCATGTGTCTTGCACCGAGGAGAGGCTTCCGTCGGGCCACTCTGCCATAAAACCCCGACTGGTGGAGGGCTGCAGTGATGGTTGACTTTCTACAACTTTCTCCCATCTCCCGACTGCATCTCTGGAGCTCAGCCACAGTGATCTTTGGGTTCTTCTTTACCTCTCTCACCAAGGCTCTTCTCCCCCGATAGCTCAGTTTGGCCAGACGGCCAGCTCTAGGAAGGGTTCTGGTCATCCCAAACGTCTTCCATTTAAGGAATGGAGGCCACTGTGCTCTTGGGAACCTTAAGTGCAGCAGAAATTTTTTTGTAACCTTGGCCAGATCTGTGCCTTGCCACAATTCTGGCTCTGAGCTCTTCAGGCAGTTCCTTTGACCTCATAATTCTCATTTGCTCTGACATGCACTGTGAGCAGTAAGGTCTTATATAGACAGGTGTGTGGCTTTCCAAATCAAGTCCAATCAGTATAATCAAACACAGATGGACTCAAATGAAGGTGTAGAACCATCTCAAGGATGATCAGAAGAAATGAACAGCACCTGAGTTAAATATATGAGCGTCACAGCAAAGGGTCTGAATACTTAGGACCACGTGATATTTCAGTTTTTCTTTTTTAATAAATCTGCAAAAAATGTCAACAATTCTGTGTTTTTCTGTCAATATGGGGTGATGTGTGTACATTAATGAGGAAAAAAAAATAACTTAAATGATTTTAGCAAATGGCTGCAATATAA
>NW_015505639.1:384554-394375 GCF_001515645.1 Sinocyclocheilus grahami | reverse complement strand
TTTTTTTCCTCATTAATGTACACATAGCACCCCATATTGACAGAAAAACACAAACTTGTTGACATTTTTGCAGATTTATTAAAAAATAAAAACTGAAATATCACATGGTCCTATGTATTCAGACCCTTTGCTCAGTATTTAGTAGAAGCACCCTTTTGATCTAATACAGCCATGAGTCTTTTTGGGAAAGATGCAACAAGTTTTTCACACCTGGATTTGGGGATCCTCTGCCATTCCTCCTTGCAGATCCTCTCCAGTTCTGTCAGGTTGGATGGTAAACGTTGGTGGACAGCCATTTTTAGGTCTCTCCAGAGATGCTCAATTGGGTTTAAGTCAGGGCTCTGGCTGGGCCATTCAAGAACAGTCACAGAGTTGTTGTGAAGCCACTCTTTCGTTATTTTAGCTGTGTGCTTAGTGTCATTGTCTTGTTGGAAGGTAAACCTTTGGCCCAGTCTGAGGTCCTGAGCACTGTGGAGAAGGTTTTCGTCCAGGATATCCCTGATTTCTCCCATCTCCCGACTGCATCTCTGGAGCTCAGCCACAGTGATCTTTGGGTTCTTCTTTACCTCTCTCACCAGGGCTCTTCTCCCCCGATAGCTCAGTTTGCCCGGCCGGCCAGCTCTAGGAAGGGATCTGGTCGTTCCAAACATCTTCCATTTTAGGATTATGGAGGCCACTGTGCTCTTGGGAACCTTAAGTGCAGCAGAATTTTGAGTTAAATATATGAGTGTCACAGCAAAGGGTCTGAATACTTAGGACCATGTGCTATTTCAGTTTTTCTTTTTTAATAAATCTGCAAAAATGTCAACAATTCTGTGTTTTTCTGTCAATATGGGGTGCTGTGTGTACATTAATGAGGAAAAAATTAACTTAAATGATTTTAGCAAATGGCTGCAATATAACAAAGAGTGAAAAATTTAAGGGGGTCTGAATACTTTCCGTACCCACTGTATATATATATATATATATATATATACATAAACACATTTTTTGCAATGATCACTCAAATGTGGTGATCAAACACTTATAATGATGTGACAAATAGGCCTATGTAATGGAAGCAGGGTATTTAACAATAAACTTTATTCAAAATTAGTCTGACATCAGTGCACTTAACGGTAAACTTCTCTTATTATAAATAACTTAAAAAAAACACAAATAGAACAAAATATATGTAACTTGAATGAATTAAAGCAGGGTTCCTCAATTAGTTTTCGCCGAATTCTGACAACAATGCCAAGCCAAGGGCCACTGACCTATATTCAGTGGGTACGGAAAGTATTCAGACCCCTTAAATTTTTCACGATGCAACAAGTTTTTCACATCTGGATTTGGGGATCCTCTGCCATTCTTCCTTGCAGATCCTCTCCAGTTCTGTCAGGTTGGATGGTAAATGTTGGTGGACAGCCATTTTTAGGTCTCTCCAGAGATGCTCAGTTGGGTTTAAGTCAGGGCTCTGGCTGGGCCATTCAAGAACAGTCACAGAGTTGTTGTGAAGCCACTCCTTCGTTATTTTAGCTGTGTGCTTAGGGTCATTGTCTTGTTGGAAGGTAAACCTTTGGCCCAGTCTGAGGTCCTGAGCACTCTGGAGAAGGTTTTTGTCCAGGATATCCCTGTACTTGGCCGCATTCATCTTTCCTTCGATTGTAACCAGTCGTCCTGTCCCTGCAGCTGAAAAACACCCCCACAGCATGATGCTGCCACCACCATGCTTCACTGTTGGGACTGTATTGGACAGGTGATGAGCAGTGCCTGGTTTTCTCCACACATACCGCTTAGAATTAAGGCCAAAAAGTTCTATCTTGGTCTCATCAGACCAGAGAATCTTATTTCTTACCATCTTGGAGTCCTCCATGCGGGCTTTCATGTGTCTTGCACTGAGGAGAGGCTTCCGTCGGGCCACTCTGCCCTAAAGCCCCGCCTGGTGGAGGGCTGCAGTGGTGGTTGACTTTCTACAACTTTCTCCCATCTCCTGACTGCATCTCTGGCGCTCAGCCACAGTGATCTTTGGGTTCTTCTTTACCTCTCTCACCAAGGCTCTTCTCCCCCGATAGCTCAGTTTGGCTGGACGGCCAGCTCTAGGAAGGGTTCTGGTCGTCCCAAATGTCTTCCATTTAAGGATTATGGAGGCCACTGTGCTCTTATGAACCTTAAGTGCAGCAGAATTTTTTTGTAACCTTGGCCAGATCTGTGCCTTGCCACAATTCTGTTTCTGAGCTCTTCAGGCAGTTCCTTTTGACCTCATGATTCTCATTTGCTCTGACATGCACTGTGAGCTGTAAGGTCTTATATAGACAGGTGTGTGGCTTTCCTAATCAAGTCCAATCAGTATAATCAAACACAGCTGGACTCAAATGAAGGTGTAGAACCATCTCAAGGATGATCAGAAGAAATGGACAGCACCTGAGTTAAATATATGAGTGTCACAGCAAAGGGTCTGAATACTTAGGACCATGTGATATTTCAGTTTTTCTTTTTTAATAAATCTGAAAAAATGTCAACAATTCTGTGTTTTTCTGTCAATATGGTGTGCTGTGTGTACATTAATGAGGAAAAAAAATTAACTTAAATGATTTTAGCAAATGGCTGCAATATAACAAAGAGTGAAAAATTTAAGGGGGTCTGAATACTTTCCGTACCCACTGTAGTTATGAATATCTGCTCATAGCCAAAGCAAAGCGCAGTTTTGCTGCTTGTGGATCCATGTACTGTAAAATGCATTTATTGATCAAAGTGTAATAATTTACTGTATGTTGAGTAATGTAGGTTCACTGTCATATCTGGTTTAAAAAACTGAAATGCAATAAATGTGTATTTACCATTTTTGGTTTTAAATCTCCTGATTATTTTTACAGTAAATATAGTCCATGTATATTTATTATTTGAACTCATCATATACTTACTGCATTACATACTCATAGCATATATGTGATGGAAAATAAAATAAAATAAATTCTTGAAACAGTGTTATTTCAGTATCATTAAAATACTATTACTATTTTGAGTCATTTTATATATACAGTGGGTACGGAAAGTATTCAGAGAAGGTTTTCGTCCAGGATATCCATGTACTTGGCCGCATTCATCTTTCCCCCGATTGCAACCAGTCGTCCTGTCCCTATATATATATATATATATATATATATATATATATACACACATTTATTTTCATTTCATATATAATTATATATAATTTTCATTTTAATGAGAACGTTTAAGGAATTTAGTAGTTTTTATTTTATAAATGTATATATAGTTTTTGTTATTTAGTTTTTCTTTTTTAGTACATCATGCTAAATTAAATTAAAATGATAAATGTTGCCTTGGAAACTAGATTAAATTACATTCTATTTCAGTTAACCTGCATTTTATTATAAGTAACAATGTAATAGTTTTAGTTTGAGTTAACTATAACAACCCTGATAATATAATAAACTTGACTTAAACTTGAACTGAAATAAAAAGTAAACTACAATTTTTATTAAAAATAAATTAATGAAATTAAATATTACCAACCAAAAACATTATGATTAACAGTTTTTTTGACCAGGATTATTATAGTTAACTAAAAAAAAAGAAAAAGAAAGTTTAAAAAGTTACTTCTAATCCTTACATGTACTTTATTTCAGATAGTTGCCAACATTTCTCATTTTCTTTCATTTTGACTTGACATGCTAAATTAACTAGTTAAAGTAAAACTTAATAAATAATAAAAATCTTAATAAATAATAATACAAATCTTAGTATCTTAATGATACCATTAATTGAATGGATATCTTATTTCTTTTGACAAACAAAACCCTTTACTTGAAGGCTGATTATTGCATTCAAAAAAGTTATAGTACAAGCAAAAAACGAATACTAATTTTAGAAGTGTTGATGGCATTTGGCATTAAGAACAAATGGTGCGACCAAATTAAGTCAGCAACTAGTTAGTCACAAACTAGTAGTAGTTACTAATCCCTAAGCATGAACTTTCCCAGTTTAAACCAAACCATAAGAACTGTAGATGAACCGATCATTTAAACTGAAAGCAAATAAAGCAATGCGGTTTATTCCAGTCTTTTCTGTGCTAATAAATGAACCCAAATCTATTCAAGGCCACATTTACATTTTAAGCCTGGAATTAAAGTCTTTGACGAGGACGGACTGCTCCGTTTTGACACAAATAGGCGTCACATTTGCATTCAGCCATATCTCGTCCTGGTTTTGTTTTAGATAATGGAATACAAAAGCAATCAGTTCTGGAAAATGAGACGGCTTTTAGGCGATTTCTGATGTGTTGACCAATTACACGTCTGTCCTGTTCAGACTCATTCAAAGCGTGAGGCTCTGCGGTTCTTCATTACAGCAGGTCTGTTATTCACCAGAATCACTATTAAACAGCAGCGCTCGCCTTCACAAAATGCACTATGACAATTACATGTGCACTTACTTCAAGGATCTTTCTACCTGATCTGAGCAAAAACGCCAGTGTGTTTATCAGTGACCTAATGTAGTCCAGCTCATTTGAGCTTCAAACATGCAAACGCTTCACAAGCATGATTTCATGTGTTTGTGTTGCATTCTGATACAAATGCACACAGTCTGGCGAGAATAGACAAATAGAATAGAACTGTTTCCAAATGTGATAAAAACAACAAAAACAGGATATTCATTGTAAAATAATAATACAAAATGATTGACTTCATTGATTGGATGGTGAACAGAGACAGGTGAAATTGATGGCTTTCCTAAAAAGGAAAGGTTTTTCAGAAGTTGAACAAGTTACAATTAGATTAATTACTTACGCAAACCTAGTTACTGTACTTTTTTTTTTTTAGCAATGTGAGGTAACTATATGTAAACTTGGTAATGTAAATATATACTGTATATATATATATATAAAGTAGCCAATTCACATAACTGCATATTAAGCATCAAATATATAAATAGTAACGTTAACTTTAGTTAATATTTTGAATTAGATTATTATATATATTTTGTTTTCACTTGAATTTGAGTTATTTTTTAATTTCTAATTTTAGATAGTGTTAATTTTGTTTTGTGTGTTCACAAGAATCAAATATATGCATTGTTATTTTAGTATTATTCATATACTATCATTGATATTACAATATATAATATTATTTTTATTAATATTTTGAATTGGATTTTATTTTTCTGTTTTAACTCTAATTTTGTTATTTTGTCTTTATTATTTTTTTTAACATGTCTAGATAGTTTTTATTAATTACGGAACTCACATACTGTAACATACAATAGATACAAAATTCACATAACTGCATATTAAACATCAAACAGTAACATCTATTATAGACTTATAGTTTTGTTAATATTTTGTATTAGACTTTTTAATATATATTTTGTTTTCACTTTAATGTTAGTTATTTTTTATTTCTAATTTTAGATATTAAAATTTTGTTGTTTGTCATTTTTACTTCATTTTTTATTAATGTCTACATAGTTTTTATTAATTTTTATTTATACATTTTTATGTATTAGTTTGTTTAGCTTTAGTTTTTTTTTGTTGTTGTTTTTTACTAAAAAATTAGAAAGTTTGCATTGGCAACTAGCTGAAATAAAATATGTTAACAAATAACATTAAATGCAAAATGATAAAGTATTGATTAATTACACTTTTAAAAATAAAGGTGCTTTAAAAGGTTCTTCACAGCGATGCCATAGAAGAACCATTTTTGGTTCCACAAAGAACTTTAAAGAACCATCACTTTCTTATCTTTTTATAATCTGAAGAACCTTCTTTCGCCACAAAGAAGCTTTTGTGAAACAGAAAGGTTCTTCAGGTGTTGAAGGTTCTTTATGGAACCATTTAGACAAAAAGGTTATTCTATGGCATCGTGAAGCACCTTTATTTTTAAGAGTGTATATTGATTGGCCGGTGAAAAGTGAGCGATGCAATTGATGACTTTCTCGAAAACAAAAGTAGTTTCAGAAGTTAAGTAAGTTACATTTTGATTAGATTTTTTTTAAATGCACAGATGAATCATTCACATCATGACCAAGAAGATGAATTTAAAAACTCTAAATGAATTCTCCAGTATATGCAGCTCAGAAGATCAATGCATGCAGACCTTCGCACACAGATATCAGGGCTGTTTCTGCTGTGAATCCGCCCTCGGGTTCCCACACACTCCCAAACAATTTCTGTGAGGAGCGGAGCGCCTGATGATCGCCGCTGACTCATCGCAGCAAACAACACATGATGATACAGAAAAGAGCTGCACACTCTGACCCAAACACCCACACACGGACAGAAGGAGCACTTCACGTCACGATCATACTCAATATAGAGTCAGCCACAACAAAATCAACTCTGACTTCTTCACAAGTGTTCATAATATCAACCCAGTACTTTTTAACCCTGTAACGCCTGCTGTCAAACACAGTCTACTCCATGTCTTCTGTCGTCTGGTTGATAGTTTAGAGTTTTTTAGTGTAATTGTTCAAACGTTCACCGTCAGCTGGTGCTTCACGTGTGTTTCTGCGGTCATATCTTGACTGATTTTGATCAAGTAAAGGTCAGAATAACGTCAGTAATATCTCCAGATGAACACTTACTGCACTGAAGCAGCTCAGCTTTACTTGATTCTCCATCAATCATGTTTTAGAGTCTCAAATCTGATCCTCAGGATCTTTTGAGGAGCGTTTGTTTCCAGAAGCTTTACTTTCACTGTTCCTCAGCGGAGGAATGATCTTCACAAGCCTCCAGAACATCTCACATCTTCTGAGGAGCCTTTATTTCTTCAGCTCTCAATCAGCATTGCATTATATGTTTGGATCATTTCAGTCTCATCTTACGAAGACATATTATTGGAGATATAGAGTGCTCGACTGATATTTACACCATTTTATGTAAGTAGCCGCTATACTGTTAGAAAGATCTCATTGATCTGTCACTCTTTGTTCATATAAATATCAGCATCTGCATCAAATTGCATATTTTTGCTCACTTTGAGTTTCTAAATAAAACTGAGCTGTTTTTTTCTCACTATATCAGACTATATGAGTCATAAAAGCCTGTTCTATGGCATCGTGAAGCACCTTTATTTTTAAGAGTGTATATTGATTGGCCGGTGAAAAGTGAGCGATGCAATTGATGACTTTCTCGAAAACAAAAGTAGTTTCAGAAGTTAAGCAAGTTACATTTTGATTAGATTTTTTTTAAATGCACAGATGAATCATTCACATCATGACCAAGAAGATGAATTTAAAAACTCTAAATGAATTCTCCAGTATATGCAGCTCAGAAGATCAATGCATGCAGACCTTCGCACACAGATATCAGGGCTGTTTCTGCTGTGAATCCGCCCTCGGGTTCCCACACACTCCCAAACAATTTCTGTGAGGAGCGGAGCGCCTGATGATCGCCGCTGACTCATCGCAGCAAACAACACATGATGATACAGAAAAGAGCTGCACACTCTGACCCAAACACCCACACACGGACAGAAGGAGCACTTCACGTCACGATCATACTCAATATAGAGTCAGCCACAACAAAATCAACTCTGACTTCTTCACAAGTGTTCATAATATCAACCCAGTACTTTTTAACCCTGTAACGCCTGCTGTCAAACACAGTCTACTCCATGTCTTCTGTCGTCTGGTTGATAGTTTAGAGTTTTTTAGTGTAATTGTTCAAACGTTCACCGTCAGCTGGTGCTTCACGTGTGTTTCTGCGGTCATATCTTGACTGATTTTGATCAAGTAAAGGTCAGAATAACTAGTAATATCTCCAGATGAACACTTACTGGACTGAAGCAGCTCAGCTTTACTTGATTCTCCATCAATCATGTTTTAGAGTCTCAAATCTGATCCTCAGGATCTTTTGAGGAGCGTTTGTTTCCAGAAGCTTTACTTTCACTGTTCCTCAGCGGAGGAATGATCTTCACAAGCCTCCAGAACATCTCACATCTTCTGAGGAGCCTTTATTTCTTCAGCTCTCAATCAGCATTGCATTATATGTTTGGATCATTTCAGTCTCATCTTACGAAGACATATTATTGGAGATATAGAGTGCTCGACTGATATTTACACCATTTTATGTAAGTAGCCGCTATACTGTTAGAAAGATCTCATTGATTTACATTACAAGCATTAGAATTGCATCTTTATTTTTGGCCGTCAATATCAGCATCTGCATCAAATTGCATACTGTGTTTAGGTTTATTTCAAGTGTAATTAAAAATGTATTTAAATTAATTTAAAGTGTAATTAAAACTAATATATTTTAGACTTTTTTGAGATACTATTATAGTTTTTATTAATTTTTTCAAAAATATTTTTTAAAGGTTTTATTTTTATTGTTTTCATTTTCATTTTAGTTAGTTTCTGTATTTATTAATTTTTTTGTTATACGTTTTTTTTAAAGGTGTATAGTTTTTATTCATTTTTATTTTAGTATTAGTTAAAGTTGTTGCATGCAATGTTGCATTGGCATTGCATTGCATTTTTTTATGTATTTTATTTTATTTCAGTTAATGTTTATTTAATTTCAAGTAACTAAAATGTTTTCTAGATTTAGTTAACTATATTAGCCATGATTTGCAACATTAAATATCTGTAGTGATCTTTCTTATTGACAAGTGCTAGATAAATTAAATAATAAACAAGATTCATAATCAGTACATTTTACTTTTGATACTTAAATATATATAAAAAAAGATCAAGTACTTCTGGACCTTTACTCAACAAAAAAATTAAAAAATTAAATAAAACTTATTTTAATGGAGTAATATTTAATTAGGGTATGTGTTCCATTTTAAAATTTGAATATCGTGAAAAGGTAAATTTTTTTTGTAACATTTCAAAAAGTGAAACTTTCATATATTCGAGATTCATTACATGTAAAGTAAAACATTTCTGTTTTAAAACATTTTTGTTTTAATTTTGATGATTAGAGTTTACAGCTCATGAAAGTCAAAAATCCAGTATCTCAAAATATTAGAATATTTCCTAAGATCAATCAAAAAAAGTTTTTGCAAAAGTATGTTGATTTGTGCACTCAATACTTGGTCGGGACTCCTTTAGCACAAACAGCATCAGTGAGGCGTGGCATGAAGCGATCAGCACTATTGAGCTTCAGCTCGGATCCACTGTTTCTCATCTTTCTCTTGAAAATATCCCATAGATTCCATATGGGCTTCAGGTCAAGCATGTTGGCTGGCCAATCAAGCACAGTCATATCATTGGAAGTGTTTTTTTCACTGTGGGCAGGTGCTGAGTCCTGCTGGAAAATGAAATCAGCATCTCCATAAAGCTTGTCAGCAGAAGGAAGCATAAAGTGCTCCAAAATCTCCTGGTAGACGGCTGCATTGACTTTGGACTTTATAAAACACAATGGAGCAACACCAGCAGACGTCACGGCACCCCAACTCATCTCTGACTTCAGAAACTTCACACTGGACTTCAAGCAGATTCTGTGCCTCTCCACTCTTCCTCCAGACTCCACACCTTGATTTCCAAATGAAATGCAAAATTTACTTTTATCTGAATAGAGGACTTTGGAGCACTGAGCAACAGTCCAGTTCTTTTTCTCCTTAGCCCAGGTAAGATGCTTCTGACGTTGTTTCTGTTTCAGAAGTTTTCCTGAAGACGTCTGAGTGTGGTGACTCTTGGTGCACTGACTCCAGCTTCAGTCCACTCCTTGTGAAGCTCTCCCAAGTGTTTGAATCGGCTTTGCTTGACAGTATTCTCAAGCTTGCGGTCATCCCTGTTGCTTGTGCACCTTTTCCTACCTAATTTCTTTCTTCCAGTCAACTTTGCATTTAATATGCTTTGATACAGCACTCTGTGAA
>NW_015505639.1:376527-383843 GCF_001515645.1 Sinocyclocheilus grahami | reverse complement strand
GAAACTTCACACTGGACTTCAAGCAGCTAGGATTCTGTGCCTCTCCAGTCTTCCTCCAGACCTCGATTTCCAAATCAAATGCAAAATTTACTTTGATCTGAAAAGAGGACTTTGGAGGACTGAGCAACAGTCCAGTTCTTTTTCTCCTTAGCCCAGGTAAGATGCTTCTGACGTTTCTGTTTCAGAAGTGGCTCGGTAGCCCTTTTCCTGAAGATGTCTGAGCGTGGTGACTCTTGATGCACTGACTCCAGCTTCAGTCCACTCCTTGTGACGCTCTACCAAGTGTTTGAATCGGCTTTGCTTGACAGTATTCTCAAGCTTGCGGTCATCCCTGTTGCTTGTGCACCTTTTCCTACCCAATTTCTTCCTTCCAGTCAACTTTGCATTTAATATGCTTTGATACAGCACTCTGTGAAGTAATGAGCTTCTGTGACTTACCCTCTTTGTGGAGGGTGTCGATGATCTTATACCCACGCTGCGGGGCGGGGTGCGCATGGCGAAACACGCACGCCGACTGTCATTGGCTTTTTTAGTTAACACTCGAAGGTGATTGGGCTCTCGGGCGAGATCCCAATTCGTCAGTCACTGACGTAACGTAGAACGTGACTGACTGAATGGGAACAAGAGATACCCGGAATTTATACAGTAGGGATGGTCATTTAATTAATCTCAAATGTAAATATTCTAATATTTTGAGATACTGGATTTTTGACTTTCATGAGCTGTACGCTCTAATCATCAAAATTAAAACAAAAAAACGTTTGAAACGTTTTACATTACATGTAATGAATCTAGAATATATGAAAGTTTCACTTTTTGAAATGTTACAAAAAAAATTAAAAATACTTTTTCACGATATTCTAATTTCTTTAGACGCACCAAAAGACTCATGGCTGTATTAGATCAAAAGGGTGCTTCTACTAAATACTGAGCAAAGGGTCTGAATACTTAGGACCATGTAATATTTCAGTTTTTCTTTTTTAATAAATCTGCAAAAATGTCAACAATTCTGTGTTTTTATGTCAATATGTGGTGCTGTGTGTACATTAATGAGGAAAAAAAAATGACTTAAATGATTTTAGCAAATGGCTGCAATATAACAAAGAGTGAAAAATTTAAGGGGGTCTGAATACTTTCCGTACCCACTGTAAATAAAAAATCTGTCAGCTATACATGTCAGGTTTTACAGGGTTAAAGATAATTTTATTTCCCAGCAGACTGACTCAGATCTTGACTCTCAGAATCTGTGCTGCAGTTGATCTGTTATTAAATCAAGTGCTTAATAGTTCTGGATGCAGAATTCATCATCAGGCGGTCAGTGAGTGGACTGAGGGACTGCGGGGGTCCGTTCAACAGATCTGTTGTTAAAAGCGTGTGCAAATTAAAACTGACAACATCCCACAGATCTGAGTCTGGACGGTCTGGAGCTCAGCATCATGTCAGGACAGATCACATAGGCCTACATATAACACTATATTATTCCAGTACTAGTACTCGGTTTCAATTTTACTTGAGTAAAAGTACAAAAGTACTTGATTTTTGAAATGTACTTAAGTATTAAAAGTAAAATGTACTGATGAATCATTTATTTTAGCTAGCCTATATATATGTCTATATATTATTAAAAACTAGACATTAAAAAAATAGACACAGACATTAAAAAACATAAACACAAAAATAAAAATATTTAAAGAATAATTTTAAATAATAATAAAAACTATATCTCAAGCAACTGTTTTATTAAATCAACACACTATCAAAACAATCAACTTAAATGCACTTAAAATATAAATAATTTAAGTGTGCAACAAGTAAAAAAAAATACCATATAGTATTTAAAAAAAAAAAAGAGGTAAAACTAAATTTGTGTAATGTGGCGACAAGCAGTAAAATGACACTATATAGATGTCACGTGGGACAAAATATGTAAACCGAAATATTAATTTGATATTATTTCAAACTGGCAGCGGGAAAGATGCATGGATATGAATAATTTGTGTTATTTTACCTAAAAATTGCAGACGTGACACGCAAACACATGATTTCAACAGGCTCAAACAGCTCTTTCCAGCAGATTTAAATAGTTCACAAATAACGGACAGTCATGACCTAAATGTGATTTAATTTACAACAAACAATACTGCAATTAGTCCTAAATAACTTGGGCTACTTTTCGTGCTACCAGTCTCGCGCAAGCGCTCAAGCGCCGATATAGAGTTCTTGGCTTCATTTTTAATCATTCTAATTGAATCACTGAATCAGTGAGTTGTTGACTCGAAAACAGCTGCAAGTGGATCAGTCCAGATCACAAACCGAGTCAGCAGCTTCATTGAAAATAATCAACTCAACAAAATAACGGAAGCGATATGTTTTTATAAGACGTAGAGGTAAAAGGTACAATATTATGCTTTAAAATGTAATGTAATTTATTACAGTAAACACAACTACTCTGATAAAGCAAAGCTATACTTGAATAATGTAGCAGCCTACAGTAACGAAGTACTGAAGTGAATCTGGTAATTGAACAATAGACTGCAGCTGAACTGAAGCCCCGGGACAATCCATCTCACGAAGAAGGTAAAAGTGACTCTTGAGCGTGTTTGATCAGTCCGAGGCTGTTTAACATTCTCCTCCAGTCTTACTGATATTCATTCGTGTACCACTGTGAGAAACGCAAATATTGGATTAATCTTCATTGCTGCAGGTCTGCTCGAGCTTGTTAAGTTCAGTCTTGCGTACAGGATCACGCTGAAACACAAACACAGAGTCCTGCACCTGCTGAGCCAGAAATCTGCCTACTTGTTCTTGATCAACCTGAGCCACACTGATTTCCATGCAGTTTACCAAGAACCGACTAGGCCTTAATAAATAAAGATGTATAAGCAGAAAAGCTCTATTGACAAAACAGATGTAATCATTGTCATCAATGTATTTCTATTGTGTTTGACCCACGTTTTACGATTTAAAATTAGCTGCTGACACTATAGCTATTCTCACACTTTTTTCTTAGTTTTATTATTTTATTTTATAGCTAAGTATAACTAAGTATCTAAGTTTTTGTACCTGGTGTCTTTGGTTTTAATAATAAATCCTAAAAATATAATTTCACAGATTTTTGACCAGTATTATTACACCTAACTAAAACTAAACCATAAAAACTGAAGCAAGTGTTTATTACTTGAAATAAAATATAAAATCAATATAAAATATGAAAAAAAAAAAAAAACCTTGAACTTATTTTATTTCAGGTAGTTGCCAAGACAAATTTTTACATTTTCATTTAGTTTATATTTATATTATTATTATTTAGTTCATTTATATATATACTGTATATGAAATCAAATTAAATATAAAACATATTTATTTTCAGATAGTTGCCAAGCCAATATTTCTCATTTTGTTTAATTTAATTTTATGTATATAAAAAAAATGTTTTTTAAGTGAAAACAAAATATTTAAAAAAATAAACTTTTGAAACAATATTCATGAAAAGTAGTATATCAATACTGATACAGCTAGTGAATTGGTGGGTTTTTGTTAAATGTGAGCCAAAATCATCACAATTAAAAGAACCAAAGACTTAAACTACTTCAGTCTGTGTGCATTGAATTTATTTAATACACGAGTTTCACAATTTGAGTTGAATTACTGAAATAAATTAACTTTTCCACGACATTCTAATTTATTGAGATGCACCTATATATATTTAGTAACTTTTTTTCAATTTTAGTTTTAGTTAACTACAAATATTATGATATAATGGCTGATACATAAATGGCTGTCATGTTATGACAAATCTGGCAGGAAAACAATTAGATGACTAACTTTTAAGACTGTCTAAGCAGTTTATGCAACCTGCCACAGCTAACATTTCTTGTTTAGTTTAACTTGAAATACTAAAATAATTTATAAAAATTGATTAAAACTACACAGATGTTAAAATAATAATAATAATAATAATAATAACAAAAAAAACTGCAAAAATACTATAAAATTACCTAAAATTAAAGTATTTTTTTTTTAAAATATTAAATCTAATTCAAAATATTTACTAAAACTATAATACTATAGTATACAGAAATAGCACTAGTCACAAATGAAAGCACAAAAATAAGTGCAAAAACAATCTTAAGTGTGGTTTGTTTTTACAGACTGATGGAGAAACATAATCATCTGTGATAATCGGCATACTGCAGATACATTATATCACAAAGCTCCCTATAGCGTCTATCTGACCCATTACAGCTGCAGCGCAGATTCACTCCACTCGTCTTCACTGAGAGAGTGTGTACAGTACACACACACACACACACAGTCTTATCAGCGGCGGTTCACCTCTATGGCCAGCAGTATGTCAGCCATTAAACTCCTGATATCAGGAGAACGGACATCCAGAGCCGTTCAAAGCCAGTCTAACCTAAAGGAGAAGCAGCGAAATTATCCGTAAAACTAAATTTTTTTGACATCCCCTTAAAAAAACAGTTTTGTGACACACTCTGCTTTTTGCAGTCCTCCTCTCGAGATCAGGCGATGTTGTTTGGTTTGCGGGCGTATCGTTTCTGACCCGCTCTCATCAAAATTGTGCCAATCTATCAAAGAAAAGGTTCAGTGATCGACGGTGTGAAGTGATAATTGCACGATTGCCTTCTTCCTCTCGCCGAGAATGTGGCAGAATATATATCAGCGTGTTTGCGTGTGTTAAAATGTCAGATGGTAATCATCAGTCGAGTGGAATAATGATGAAGTGCTCGTCTCTTAATTGAAGTTTCACCTCGTGAGTGGCATGCGGCTGTATTTTTAGGCACGCGTCGGCCCCCTCACTGCCCTGGCTGCTTTTTTCTCCAAATCCATCCTTAGAGGACAAGAGAGAGAGAAGAGCTACTGCTTCAGCATGCATCAAATACTTGCACTTTTACTGCATGCGCTAAAATGTGCACAAAGCATGACATACTGGAGCCCACAATGCAATGCAATGCACTCGACTTGACCTGCTGCTCACAATGTTGCAAATGAACAAATGTTCCAAAAATCTTTTTTACCCTAGCAACTGCATAGCAACACCACACCAACCATTCAGAACACAGTTGCATCTATCTGTCTGAGAAACTTAAAACCTTCAACTTCATCTATTTCAAATGTCAAACTTTAAACTACTTCACATTTAGAGGCTATCAATTAAAGATGTTAAAAAAAGAAAAGATGTTAAATCTAGAGGTTGATAGCACTTCCCAGTAATTCCCGATCCTGCAGCGGAAAGGTCAGGTCAATCAGATTGCATCGTGGGATACAGTATTTCACATGTGCTTTATTAAATATATAATAATATGAAACGCTTTATTAAATATATAATAATATGAAACGCTCTACATTGGCAGCAACTCTGCAATAGAGCAAAGAAAACTAATTCAAAGAGTTTGACAAAAGATTGCTAAAGTAATGATGAAATATTACAATGCCATAAAATAAATAATGACAAATATTTTAATATTGGATAAAATGGTATATTTGACTAAATAATTGTAATAAATATTTTTAGTATTGAATGAAACATGCATATATTTGTGCAATGTTTAAATTTTTTTTATTTTTATCTATAATAACTCTGGCCAGCATTTAGAAATGTAGAGAAAAATTAAGAAAAAAATAAAAAAATGGAAGAAGTTGAGAAAAATATTATGATATAATGGCTGTTAATAATAATAAAAATGAATGTTGAGAAAATATGGCTGTTAAAAAACAAGTAAATAATGATAATTTAAAAAAAGATGGAATAAGTTGAGAAAATGTTATTTAATAGATGTTAAAATAATAATAAAAAAAAACAATATAAAATAAATTCAAAATGGAAGAACTTGAGAAAATAGTATGATATAGTAGATGTTACAAATAATCAAATAAATAAATTCAAGATGGAAGAAGTTGAAAAAATATGATATAATGGCTGTTAAAAATAAAAAATACTTTAATGATAGAAGTTGAGAAAAATAGTGCAATGGCTGGTAAAAAAAAATTATAAAAATAAATAAGTAAAAAAATGTAAATATAAAAAGCCATTGTGTCATGATATTTTTTACCAGCTTCTTCCATAACAAAACTGTAGCAGCATCTCAATGATACGAAAATAACACTGATGTGGCCAGATGAAGGTGTCTTATTAAAGGCAGGATAATTATGCTTTTTACCTTTTGGAAGTGCTTTAAAGTGCTGAACATGACGGGGTCATGCAGTCTCTCCGGCTCGCTCTCCTCATCTCTTTATTACGGCCTGTGATTATGTTTCAGACTTGTGAAATATTCCCCGCAGTCGGGGGGATGTTTAACCTCCGGCGCTGCTCGACAGGCGCACTTAATTCTCCATATTTAACCCAAACTGCTGAATATTCTGAAGAGAAACATCTGGAGAAATCCACCGCAGCTAGATTTCCTAGGAAAATAATCAGCGTTTCATCAGTGCGAGGGGCCAGGCTGCCAAACAATCCTCGGCTCCTCTATTATTTATCACACGTTAGAATTGCAGCATGACCAGGGGCTAAAACCTGTATTATGAAACCTAAGCGAGCTGGATGTGGAACAGAAAACAGTGTTTGTGAGAATCGCAATCAAAACAGGACGCTCTCTCGCTGTGAAGCTCCGGCAAGACTCAACGGCACGTGTAACGTGATTACAACGAGCAAAGAGACGTGACAAACAGAGCTGAACTTCATAAAACGCATGTCTGCCAGACCGCACACGCAAACACAGCAAAGCAATTAGAAAAAGATTCCAGGTTCTGTTCAGCTGAATGTAGGCCTATGTGGAGCGCAGGTCTGAGGAACAAAGACAACAGCGTCAGCTTTCAGCGCTCAGTGTTTCAATGCACCAGACGTGTATGAGGGTACATTTGGAGCTTGTGTTTCTGGTAAGGAATGAAAAAATGTTGGCTAGATATAAAGATGAGTCTAAATGATCTTTTAGGATAGGACTAGTCTACTCTGGTGGCAAATTTATTAGGTTCAAAAAAACGTTTTCCAGACATTCCATTTTGGTTGTTTTGACGTTTCTAAAATGTTCAAATGTCCTGTTTTCTTGTGATCATATTACAAAAAGATTTATTACCATGCTCTAATAACTTTATTTTTACCCAACACACAACTTTCTTTGAACGTTTATTTTTTACATATTCTATAGCGTTAAAAAAAAGTCCAAGTCCAAAAGTTCAAAACAACCCAATAGCTGGGTTTGTCCCTTTTTAGCCCAGCATTTTTTAGAGTATACTGTGCACGTGCCACATGAGACAAATTAATCAGAAGTAAGTTCAGTTGTAATTTTTAACATTAT
>NW_015505639.1:373590-376468 GCF_001515645.1 Sinocyclocheilus grahami | reverse complement strand
TTATTTGTTTTTTTTTTTTTTTTTTTTTTTTTTGGGGGGGGGGGGGGGGGGAGGGGGGCTACTATTCCTTGAACATTTTGTATACACATATCAAACCGAAAATATGGTTTTAGTTGGATGTAATGACAACACAACACAGGTTTTACACAGGCATGCTCATTTCAGTGGGAGGGAAAAACACGCATTTGAATCATAAAAGCAGCTGTTCAAACACTAAGATATCATAAACACTCATTGCATTTTCACTCAATTAACTCATAATCTGCTTCAGCGACTGTACGACTAATTCAGAGACTGAAAACACAACTTGAGCCAGTAAGTGTATATTACAGCATGTTAACTGCTCAAGCAGAAGCCTGCATTTGTTATGGCATCCAAAAACGACCAGCGCTAATTGAGATTGAGAGTTAAAAACTTGATCATCTTTACAGAAAATTTGAGCAAAACAAAATGTTGCATGGTCACTTTTCCCAGCTGACAGGGAATGTTCCCACAACGTTTTATAAAGGTTATGTAAATGTTAGAACAAAACATTCTTTAAAAAATGTTTTAGGAATATTCTTAGGAAATGATATACATTCTAGTAATGCTGAGAGAAAACTTTCCTAACAACGTTCATGGAACTTCTAATGATGCTATTTCTACTTGATGAATGTTCACAATAAAACCCTCTGGTGCTCCTCATTTGGGAGTCACACTTGTGATCTTCACGGTCAAAAGTTACCTGACACCAGAAATGTAACTTTTTTCCGCCCCAGTAAAATCAATGTAATATATTTTTGTTCAATAATATTTTTTATTCTGAGATAATTTCATGGCACTAATTAATAGTTATGCATTAATAATTATGATGAACTTCTGCCCATTGAAAATAATAATTAAAAAAAAATAATATATTTTTATATTACCTTTCAATGAATGCAGTATTTCATGTTAAAATAGTCAATGCCTTTAAAATCCCATTTTTGAAGCCAGATTCGTAACATAAGAAAAACATCTGCAATTCCATGGTTTAGTCCATATAGCTCTATATAAAAGGCCTATACATTCTCTAATTGTTTTTAGACATAAATACTTATTATTTTATTAAGTTGTGGATTTGGATATATATTTAGACGTTCTCAAAGACAACTTTTTGTAAAGGTATAGATTTTTTTTTTGTTTGGTTTGAAATGTTGATTTGAAGCGTCAGTTTTTGAATTATTATTACTACAGTCAAACCTGAACACAGAGGAAGCATTTTGTTACACAAAACATTAAAATTCTATAAAATGTAACAAAAATGAACAGAAATGTTTCATCAGAGCTTAATCCTTCTGGGTTTGATCTGATTTCAACCTCTTATTTCAGTTTTCTGACTCATTTTGGCTATATGTTAATAGCCATACCAATTCATTTGAGTGTGTATAATTGTGTGTGTGTGTCTGTGAGTGTGTGTAAGTGAGTGTGTGTGTGTTTGAGTGAGTGTGTCTGTTTTGCACTCTATGTTTTACAGTGTAACCCCTTCCTTGCCGTCCATTTTTTTACTGCATTGTAGTTGAATTATTGCTTTTATTTTACATATTTGCTGTGTTACAGTCACACCAGTTCATAGGCGTGTGTGTGGATGTGTTGGTTTTGCACTCTTGATGTTTTAGAGTTTCACCCTGTCATTGTTGTGTACTTTTTTCTGCATTGTGTCAGATTTGTAGATTGTACACACAAAAATTCTCAGAATTTGTGTGTTTTTGTCGATTTCCCATTCATTTCCTATGGTCAGTCATTTTTGACCGAAGACCACAAGTGTGACTGCTCGAATCATGCCCTCAATTTTTTTGTGTGTTCACATTCCAAATTCCATATCATGCCCTCAATTTTTTTGTGTGTTCACATTCCAAATGCCATAAAAGTGACCAAGTTTTGTACCATTCCGATGAAGCTGTGATTTTTAAAAATTCAAAACCTAAGACCGAAGAGCACCAGAGGTTTAAGATAAAATGTTCTTAGAACGTCATTCTCAGAACATCCTTATGATGTTATTATTTGCTTAACATTTCATAATGTTATAAGATGTTGTGAAAACAAAATTTATGGAACGTCCTTACAACATTATTTGTATTTGAATGTTCTCATAATTTGAAAGAAAACGTTCTTAAAATAACATTTTCAGAACATACTTATAATTTTATTCGTACTTGCTGAATGTTTTTGTTATTGTAACGTTTAAATAACATTTTAATGATAAAAAACTATACTTTTATCGGTTTTAGAATATCACAAATAAACATTCAGAGAAGGTTATTTTGAGTACAAATAAGGTTTGCAGAATGTTGTACTAACATTATTGTAACATTTTAATAAAATTCTAATAACGACAAGAAAACTGGACATTTTAACATTTTATACTGTTACAAATAAACATTCAGAGTAAGATATATTGTCAGTAAATATACGGTTAGGATAATGTTGTACTAATGTTATTGAAACTTTTAAATAACATTGACAAAAAGACATGTTAATGTTTTTAGAATGTTACAAATAAATGATCAGAGTAAATTATATTTTGAGTACAAAAACGATTAGGAGAATGTTGAACTAAGGTTATTGTAACCTTTAAATAATGTTCTAATCGTAACAAGGAAACTGGACATTTTAACAACATATAATAATTTCAAATTAATGTTCGCACAATGTTTTTAGAACTTATTTTTTGTTATCTGGGTACATGCGTGTTATTCAGATGATCGATCTCTTCCCAGCTAACAGAGAATGTTCTCAGAACGTTCTGGCAAGGTTCTCTCAAAGTTATGAACAAACGTTCCAGTAATGTTAACAGAACGTTTGTTCAAAATGATCATAATGTTGACACAAAAACATTATTTATAAATTGTTCATGGAA
>NW_015505639.1:367590-371463 GCF_001515645.1 Sinocyclocheilus grahami | reverse complement strand
TTATTTGTTTTTTTTTTTTTTTTTTTTTTTTTTGGGGGGGGGGGGGGGGGGAGGGGGGCTACTATTCCTTGAACATTTTGTATACACATATCAAACCGAAAATATGGTTTTAGTTGGATGTAATGACAACACAACACAGGTTTTACACAGGCATGCTCATTTCAGTGGGAGGGAAAAACACGCATTTGAATCATAAAAGCAGCTGTTCAAACACTAAGATATCATAAACACTCATTGCATTTTCACTCAATTAACTCATAATCTGCTTCAGCGACTGTACGACTAATTCAGAGACTGAAAACACAACTTGAGCCAGTAAGTGTATATTACAGCATGTTAACTGCTCAAGCAGAAGCCTGCATTTGTTATGGCATCCAAAAACGACCAGCGCTAATTGAGATTGAGAGTTAAAAACTTGATCATCTTTACAGAAAATTTGAGCAAAACAAAATGTTGCATGGTCACTTTTCCCAGCTGACAGGGAATGTTCCCACAACGTTTTATAAAGGTTATGTAAATGTTAGAACAAAACATTCTTTAAAAAATGTTTTAGGAATATTCTTAGGAAATGATATACATTCTAGTAATGCTGAGAGAAAACTTTCCTAACAACGTTCATGGAACTTCTAATGATGCTATTTCTACTTGATGAATGTTCACAATAAAACCCTCTGGTGCTCCTCATTTGGGAGTCACACTTGTGATCTTCACGGTCAAAAGTTACCTGACACCAGAAATGTAACTTTTTTCCGCCCCAGTAAAATCAATGTAATATATTTTTGTTCAATAATATTTTTTATTCTGAGATAATTTCATGGCACTAATTAATAGTTATGCATTAATAATTATGATGAACTTCTGCCCATTGAAAATAATAATTAAAAAAAAATAATATATTTTTATATTACCTTTCAATGAATGCAGTATTTCATGTTAAAATAGTCAATGCCTTTAAAATCCCATTTTTGAAGC
Source organism: Sinocyclocheilus grahami (assembly GCF_001515645.1). Taxonomy (NCBI): domain Eukaryota; kingdom Metazoa; phylum Chordata; class Actinopteri; order Cypriniformes; family Cyprinidae; genus Sinocyclocheilus; species Sinocyclocheilus grahami. The sequence continues at coordinate 370,491 of NW_015505639.1, read as the reverse complement.
CAGATTCGTAACATAAGAAAAACATCTGCAATTCCATGGTTTAGTCCATATAGCTCTATATAAAAGGCCTATACATTCTCTAATTGTTTTTAGACATAAATACTTATTATTTTATTAAGTTGTGGATTTGGATATATATTTAGACGTTCTCAAAGACAACTTTTTGTAAAGGTATAGATTTTTTTTTTGTTTGGTTTGAAATGTTGATTTGAAGCGTCAGTTTTTGAATTATTATTACTACAGTCAAACCTGAACACAGAGGAAGCATTTTGTTACACAAAACATTAAAATTCTATAAAATGTAACAAAAATGAACAGAAATGTTTCATCAGAGCTTAATCCTTCTGGGTTTGATCTGATTTCAACCTCTTATTTCAGTTTTCTGACTCATTTTGGCTATATGTTAATAGCCATACCAATTCATTTGAGTGTGTATAATTGTGTGTGTGTGTCTGTGAGTGTGTGTAAGTGAGTGTGTGTGTGTTTGAGTGAGTGTGTCTGTTTTGCACTCTATGTTTTACAGTGTAACCCCTTCCTTGCCGTCCATTTTTTTACTGCATTGTAGTTGAATTATTGCTTTTATTTTACATATTTGCTGTGTTACAGTCACACCAGTTCATAGGCGTGTGTGTGGATGTGTTGGTTTTGCACTCTTGATGTTTTAGAGTTTCACCCTGTCATTGTTGTGTACTTTTTTCTGCATTGTGTCAGATTTGTAGATTGTACACACAAAAATTCTCAGAATTTGTGTGTTTTTGTCGATTTCCCATTCATTTCCTATGGTCAGTCATTTTTGACCGAAGACCACAAGTGTGACTGCTCGAATCATGCCCTCAATTTTTTTGTGTGTTCACATTCCAAATGCCATAAAAGTGACCAAGTTTTGTACCATTCCGATGAAGCTGTGATTTTTAAAAATTCAAAACCTAAGACCGAAGAGCACCAGAGGTTTAAGATAAAATGTTCTTAGAACGTCATTCTCAGAACATCCTTATGATGTTATTATTTGCTTAACATTTCATAATGTTATAAGATGTTGTGAAAACAAAATTTATGGAACGTCCTTACAACATTATTTGTATTTGAATGTTCTCATAATTTGAAAGAAAACGTTCTTAAAATAACATTTTCAGAACATACTTATAATTTTATTCGTACTTGCTGAATGTTTTTGTTATTGTAACGTTTAAATAACATTTTAATGATAAAAAACTATACTTTTATCGGTTTTAGAATATCACAAATAAACATTCAGAGAAGGTTATTTTGAGTACAAATAAGGTTTGCAGAATGTTGTACTAACATTATTGTAACATTTTAATAAAATTCTAATAACGACAAGAAAACTGGACATTTTAACATTTTATACTGTTACAAATAAACATTCAGAGTAAGATATATTGTCAGTAAATATACGGTTAGGATAATGTTGTACTAATGTTATTGAAACTTTTAAATAACATTGACAAAAAGACATGTTAATGTTTTTAGAATGTTACAAATAAATGATCAGAGTAAATTATATTTTGAGTACAAAAACGATTAGGAGAATGTTGAACTAAGGTTATTGTAACCTTTAAATAATGTTCTAATCGTAACAAGGAAACTGGACATTTTAACAACATATAATAATTTCAAATTAATGTTCGCACAATGTTTTTAGAACTTATTTTTTGTTATCTGGGTACATGCGTGTTATTCAGATGATCGATCTCTTCCCAGCTAACAGAGAATGTTCTCAGAACGTTCTGGCAAGGTTCTCTCAAAGTTATGAACAAACGTTCCAGTAATGTTAACAGAAAGTTTGTTCAAAATGATCATAATGTTGACACAAAAACATTATTTATAAATTGTTCATGGAATGTTTTTCAGAAGCGTTTCAAGTTGGATGTTCAGCTAACATTTTTTAAATGTTACAACTTGTTTCAGAATGTTCAGAGAACATTTAAAAGTAACATTCCCATAATGTTTGCACAATGATGGAATGTTCACATAATGTTCACGTTTTGAACATTCCATAACATTTTCAGAACGTAATGGCAACTTCAGCAAAACATTCTTAGAAAATGCTTTTGTTAGCCGGGTTCTCAATGTGAAGCAGACAGAAAGCTGGTTTGAGTGTCAGATTGATGAAACTCTTACAGCACTGCATGTGTGATTTCCTTTGTGGAGAGACGTTTCATTCGGATCATTTGGATCAGTGTGTTTTATGTGAAGAGGTCGGCAGACATTTGAACCCGGGCGAATGATGAAACCGCCCGCAATCAGACGCTTTTAAAGAAGCAATAGTCCTGATCATGATTAGATGGTCATTGTTGTAGTCAGAGCAGTTGAGAATGAAACATATTATCGGTCGGTGCCAGCAATGCTCTTGACTGTTAATTTTCTGCAATGCTAATTGAATTCAGAATGTGGAATACAAAGGATATAAACAAACAACGATGATATGGTTCACAATTACCAACAGCTTGTGTTTTTGAATCAAATCTGTTAGTGAGAAAATGAGTCAGGAAAGTGTTGCACAATAATATTAAAGGGATAGTTCACCCAAAAATGAAAATTTGACGTTCATCTGCTTACCCCCAGGGCATCCAAGATGTAGACAAGACACAAAACGAAGATTTTGAACTCAAACCGTTGCAGTCTGTCAGTCTTATAATGGAAGTGAATGGGAATCACGGCTTTGGGAGTAAAAAAAAAACATACACACACAAAACCAAATGAAACCCTGCGGCGCGTGACGATACATTGATGTGTAAAGACCCGAAACTTGGTCTGTGCAAGAAACTGAACAGTATTTATATCGTTTTTTACCTCCGATGCACTGCAATGTCTGAACTGTCTGTCCTGAGCGCGTCCTCGACAGCCGGCGCCTGACATGTCTTCTTCTTGCTTTACGGT
>NW_015505639.1:366075-367426 GCF_001515645.1 Sinocyclocheilus grahami | reverse complement strand
CACAGACTGATCGTTTTGTGCCTTTACACATCAATGTATCGTCACGCGCCGCAGGGTTTCATTTGGTTTTGTTTGTGTATGTTTTTTTGACTCCCAAAGCCGTGATTCCCATTCACTTCCATTATAAGACTGACAGACTGCAACGGTTTGAGTTAAAAATCTTTGTTTGTGTTCTACTGAAGAAACAAAGTCACCCACATCTTGGATGCCCTGGGGGTAAGCAGATAAACATCACATTTTCATTTTTGGGTGAACTATCCCTTTAAAGCATAATGTTCTGGGTTTAATATTATGAACAGCATCTCTGACATGCTGTTGATTCCCACAGATAATCATTTCAAATCATTCCCCAGTCTTAGAAACAAACCAAAATCATGTTTGCAGTAATGCACTTACAAATATAGACAGAAGAATATGAGGAAAGACACTGCAATATGATAAAATACACATGAAAAATTAACATTATATCAAGGAATAGTTCACCCAAAAAAAGAAAATCTGCTGAAAATGTACTCTCTTCTCTGGCCATCCAAGATGTAGATGAGTTTGTTTCTTCATCAGATTTGGAGAAATGCAGCATTGCATCACTTGCTCACCAATGGATGCTCTGCAGTGAATGGGTGCCGTCACAATGAGAGTCCAAACAGCTGATAAAAACATCACAATAATCCACAAGTAATCCACAGCACTCCAGTCCATCAGTTAAAATCTGGAGAAGACAAAAGCTGAAACAAATCCATCATTACGATTGCTTCTGGATTGACTATGACTCCATAATCCATAATAACGCTTCCTCCAGTGAAAAAGTCCATCTCCTGTTGTCTCTCACACTAAAATCCAGCCACATATTTGTTTAGAGCTGTTTTGGCTTGTAAACAGTGCTTGACCACTTTTTCACTGGAGGAAGCGTTATTATGGATTATGGACTTGTATTTTAGTTGAAAACGTCTTGATGGATTTGTTTCTTACAAACATACAGCTTTTGTCTTCTCAAAAACAGAACTGGAGTGCTGTGGATTACTTGTGGATTGCTGTGATGTTTTTATCAGCTGTTTGGATTCTCATTCTGACGGCACCCATTCACTGCAGAGCATCCACTGGTGAGCAAGTGATGTAATGCTACATTTCTCCAAATCTGATGAAGAAAAAAACTAATCTACATCTTGGATGGCCTGAGAGTAAATACATTTTCACCAAAATTTGATTTATGGGTGAACAATTTCTTTAAGATAAGACGTGTGTGATAAAATTGTGCACCAACCTTGTCTGTGCAAATTTTCTCTGTCTGTCTGAAGTGAAGCAGTGTTTTTTGTTTCTGTGGTCATCAGCAGTGTGTCTCTGCTTCATCTGT
>NW_015505639.1:356805-365280 GCF_001515645.1 Sinocyclocheilus grahami | reverse complement strand
CCAGAGGTAATGTTATCCAGAGAGCCAGGTTAAAAAAAAGCCCTGGATTTCATAAACCCGATTTATTGAATAACATACATCTTAACATGAGAACTAACTTTCTTGCAGGGAGGATATTGCAGGCTCACAAACTACATTTTGAAGTCAGTCACGTTGTGTGTTTTAGCCGCTGTTCTGTGTGAGAGCCGTCAGTGGAAATGCGATATGACGTACAGCGTTTCCTCATGATTGTAGCAGATGAAGTGGCTGGAAAATCAGCTAATTTATGCGCAGCATTTAAATCAACAGCAAGTGAAACAATCCTCCAGTGGACAAAAACAGTTAGGATTCACAACATCAGTCTTGAGTTGTGAACATTTGCCATAACCTCAGATGTGAAATATATAGCAAATATTAGTTTCTGTCATCATTTAGACTCTTGTGTGGTCCCTGCAGTTTTTCGTTATTACTGTAAGTGATTGTGGAAGCTTGTTTATGTCACAGGATAAAAAAAATAAAAATAAAAAAAAAGTTTTTTTATCTTACAATTCTGAGTTTATATCTCATAATTCAGACTTTTTTCTTCACAATTCTGAAAAATTTTGAGATATAAACTCATAATTCGGAAAAAAAAACTTTTTTTTTATTCTATGCTGCAAACAAGAAAAAACAGAACTGCAAGATATAAGCACAGAACTCTGAGAGAAAAAAAAAACAGAGAAAGTCAGAATTCTGAATGTATATATCACAATTCTGAAAAAAACCCTCAAAGTTTGTAAAATAAGTCACATTTACTTTATTTTTGAATTACATGGCAGAAACAGGTTTCCATATGGAACACCAGAAAAAATGTTTTTTTTTTGCAATCCTGCATAATTCGCCATTTAAGCGGAAAAGTGCAGTGCAACAAAGTTCGACATGCATGTCAAAATATCACCATCTTGGCAACTGGTCACATACAGTAAACACAACCAATTAGGAACGATTTACAAACGTAAACTGTTAGAAAATCAGACGTTTATCAGTGTATTAAATCTGTGAGTTAGGTCTTAAAGTGACAGCAGACAATAAAAAGAGAAAATCACTCACTGCTCCTGACTTAACTTTAGTAGCTCAGTGTATATAATTTATACAGTTTATACTGTGCAGTGTTGTGGAAGCCCATTTCTGCCAATAATAATAAAAATAAAATAATAATAAAAAAAAAAAATTTCTTAAAAAAACAAACAAAACAGAACTGAGAAGAATTCTGAGAAGAAAAGTCAGAATTATGAGATAAATCACTGTAATTACCTTTATTTTTTTGTACAAAGCAAACTCAGAATTGAGAGAAAGTCTAAATTATGTATTTATACATCGCAATTCTATTTTGTTTTATTCTGAGTTTACATCACACAATTTTCTGTATCTTGCAATTCTCAGAATGTTCTTAGAATTCCAAGAAAAACAGTCAGAATTGTGAAATTAAAAATTCACTTTATTTTTTATTCCTGGGCAGAAAAAGCATCCATAATGTGTTTTACTTTACATTTGATTATTCAATTTCTGATTGATGATCTTTATTTCATTTCTATCTTTGCCGTGTTGTTTGTTATTTGCTTATTTGTTCTTATTTTAACAACAAAAACGTCTAGTTTAAAAGTTGTGTCAGAATTTGATAAGACACAAATACAAGCTTTCTGCCATTTTTCCCCATATGTAACTATTGTACATTTGGTGTCATACATAATAAGGTAAATGTCCTATTTATAAAAATAAATTCTGGAAATGACTGCCACAATATCAATCATTCAGATGACAGAAGTCCTGCTGGGGCTGCCTGTTGTGCCAAACCTTTGGGACTTTCTTCAGTGAATCCCAAATAGAGAAATATTTTAGATAATTTTTTGGAGTTTGACAGAACAGAGTGAACACTCTTAAATAATTCACACAGAAGAAAGAAAGAAAGTCAAATGGGTTAGGAATGACATGGCAGTGAGTAACTGAGGAGAAAGGTTTAACTTTTGTGCTACAAGAAGCACAAAATCCGTATTCAATCCATTTTTTACACAGTTGTTTATAGTATGTACACGCATTGACATCTCCAGATGATTGCAAGCTTCCTGACGGGCAAAATAAACAGAGAACCCGTGAGGAAGGACTCGGCTTGCTCGGCCCGCGTCTGTCTGATCAGTAGTCTGTGAAGGTGTGGAGGAGGAGCAGTAATTCACAGCCGTGATGGACTGTACTTCCATACGGGGAGGAATGAAAGAATCATGGGAAAGGGGAGGCGTTGTAAAATTGATTTGTGAGAAGAAAGTCCTACCTTGGCATTGTGATTTTGCATAGCACGAGTTCAACAGCTGAATAAAAGAGCAGAATAAAATCCATGGTGAGTGATGATCAAATCCACATGACAGGTTCATGCATCATCAAACGGGTCGCTTCTGCTGGGCACTAGATTTTCATGCCATACAATCATATATCTTTAACAATATTTTTTAAACAGAAATGTATTAGTCATTAGAATGCAATTCATTCAGAAATATTCTTGGTCTTTGTATTTTTTTCCTTCCAAAAATGTCATATTGTTTTAAATTATAATCAATCTATATGGTTTTCCTGTGTCCCAATGTTACTTTAGTACCATTGATATACCATTACATTATACTCTCTGTAAATATTTTGAATTAGATTTTATTTTTATATTTTCTGTTATCACTTTAATTTTAGTTAAAGGTTTAGTAATTTTGTTGTGTGTTTTTGTCATTTTTTTTATTTTTCAAATACAGTTTTTGTTTTTACGTAGTATTAGTTTTAATTCATTTCGTTTTAGTTATTTTAGTACTTCAATGTAACCTTAATGAAAATGAGAAATGCAGCTGAAAAAAGTCTGTTTGTTATGTTTAATTTCAGTTAACCTTTATTTTATTTTTCAAGTAACCATTTGGTTTTAGTTAACTGTAATAATTTAGGCTGGTTACAAAAAGACAATTTTACACAATATTTTGGAGTTAAAATACTTTTTTATTACTATTTTATGCTAATCGTAGCATTTCATCATTACTTTAATGACTTTTTAATATCTTAAGTTTTAGTTAATAACCCTGCTGTGTCCTCAATATCGCTTTTCAATGTTATTCTTTAAAAAAATTCCGTAATGACATCATCTTCCAGAAAGTGACATCATTTTGGTAGGAAATAACATTATCAGTGGATTTGATGAATTCAGTGATGTTGGTTTGTACCGCTCTAAAACATTCATCCTTTTTGATCATATCAAAATTTGAGTATATTAAAGGGGTCATATGATGCGATTTCAAGTTGTTCTTTCTCTTTGGAGTGTTACAAGCTGATTGTGAATAGATAAGATCCCTGAAGTTGCAAAGACTAAAGTCTCAAAACCAAAGAGATATTCTTTATCAAAGTTAAGACTCTGCCACGCCCCCCTAAAACGGCTCGTTCTAACACGCCCCCACATATCTTAACCGTGGCTTGTGTACTGCAAACACATACCAGCTTCATCACTGTGTCTGTCACGCGACTCTGTTCCCCTTTCGGGCTCTGTCTTTACATTTATTTTGAAAGATGAAGCTCGCGATTATGGTAAGGGCCGTTACATTTCCCGACGAGTGCTTGCGGTGTTCGGCCAATCACAATGCACTGGGTCAGCTGGCCAATCAGAGCAGACTGCGCTTGTCGGAAGGAGGGACTTTGTAGAAAACGAAGCGTTTGAGAGAGGCGGGGCATAGAGGACCTACAATAATGTACAGTATTTGAAAAATAATGTGTTTTTTGAACATTAAAGCATGTCAACATATTCTGTTACACCAAATACACAAAATAATGATCTTTAAAAAAAGCATCATATGACCCCTTTAAAATATAAAATCACTTCAAGTAGACATCCTCATGTTAGCTAAATGAGCACAGACTAACTTCAGCTCTTTATGAACATCTTATGTCTGCCCAGAGCATATTTCTGAACATCTTCTATACCTTTTTGTAGAAATACATCCTTAATTACATTCATCATGTAGAGGTTAGAGAGTTCAAAGCAGAAAGGACCCACATATTAAGGTACGGGTGGTGAAATACCTCCTCATTGTGTTTCTCCAGCCTCTCCAGTTGTTCCCGCTGAGCTGCCTGGAGTTGCTCGCTCTCCTTGGACTGTTTCATGGCGAGCTGTCAATCAACGCTCATGTTAATTTACATAATTAGAAACATGCATTTGAAAAAACAACAACAAAACAAAGGATTAGAATCATTACCCTCTTTCTTTCAGTAAGAAACTTCCTTGTGTTCGTGCTGTTAAGCTCTCGAACTCTCCTGCAGAAACACATCACGTTAGAAACAGTATCTGTGGAGTCAGATTATTGCTTATAACTTTTGACCAGTAGGTGACACGGAGTTAAAATTGTGTGCACATCATAAGGGGATGATGACAATGAAATCTGCTAAGTTTCATTGCAATATACCAAAGTGTTCCCAAAACACACCCTTAGTTCCTCTTTGGCATTATCAATTTATTGGTGGGGTTAAATTCAAATTATGTTTGTGAGGGTTTGTCAGATGATGATGAATGATAGGAGGCAATTTATGGGTGGAATAATAAAAAAGATGGTCCATGAAGAGGTTCAAAATAGTGGAAACGCATTTGGTTAACCTAGAAAATCAGTCCTCTACAAATACCCATTAATACATAGAAGAATCATGAGTTAAATCCAAGGTAATAGTATTTTTTGTGAGGTTTTGACCAGTAGGTGGTGCTGGCTTGAAATTTTGTGCACATCATAAGTGGATGATGACAATGATGATTCCTAAGTTTCATTACAATATACCAAAGTGTTCCCAAAACACATCAACAGTTCCTCTTTGGCGTTCTCGTCAATTTATTGTTGCGTTAAAATCAAAGAGTTCTGAAAATCAAATTATGTTTGTGAAGGTTTGTCTGATTTATAGGAAAAGTAATGAAAAAATGGTCCACGAAGAGGTTAAAAATAGTGGAAAAACATCTGGTTGACCTAGAAAATGGGTTTCTACAAACACCCATTAATAAATAGACAGAAGAATAATCCTTTTTGTGAGGTTTTGACCAGTAGGTGCCTCTGGCTTGAAATTTTGTGCACATCATAAATGAATAATGACAGTGATAATTCCTAAGTTTTATTACAATATACCAAAGCTTTCCAAAACACACCCTTAGTTCTGCTTTGGTGCCCTCAACACTGTATTAGTGTTAAAAAAATATGTTTGTGAAGGTTTGTCTTATGATGGATAATATGAGGAAATATATAGGAGAAGTAATGAAACAATGGTACATGAAGAGGTTCAAAATAGTTTCTACAAAACACCCATTAATACATAGAAGAATCATGAGTTAAATCCAAGGTAATAATCATTTTCGTGAGGTTTTGACCAGTAGGTGGTGCTGGCTTGAAATTTTATGCACATCATAAGTGGATGATGACAATGATGATTCCTAGGTTTCATTACTATATACCAAAGTGTTCCCAAAACACATCAACAGTTCTGCTTTGGTGTTCTCAACAATTTATTGTGTTAAAATCTAGCCTGAAACTTGGTATTATGAGCACTTCCTGTGTCCTCTTTAAGATGAATCACTTGATGTATTCCCCAATTATAAGTCGCTTTGGATTAAAGTGTAAATCAAAAAGTTATGAAAATCTAATTATGCTTGTGAAGGTTGGTCTGATGATAGTTAATATGAGGTAATGTATTGTACAAGTAATGAAAAAATGGTCTGTGTACAGACTAGAGATGATAAACAATTAAAGTTAAATCTTCTGTTAAATCTGAAGTACTTTTTTTTGTAAGTGTTTTTTTTTTTTTAAACCAAAGTGCACTCTTTATTGTGGCCTTAATGCATATGTTTAACATCAAAATATGCAATTATTTTGGAGATGGGTTTTAATTTCTCAGGGTCAGATGCAATGACACAGTTTGGTAAGATGAAAAATTTGTTTTAACAATATTGTAAATGGTGGAAACTCCAGTGCACTGAGTTCACCCATACAATCAGAGAAAAACAGATTAATGGATCACTGATAGATGGTGCCTGGCCCTAAAAAAAACACAAATTATATGGAAGAAATTGCACAAGATGGTTCTGTTTGGACATTAAATTTCAATAGTTATGCCTCAAAATACAAGCAAAGCACAGAGGAAAGTGGAAACTACAAAGTAACGCTGGCTGCATGAGCTTTAAAGTGAAATGCTGCTGAACTTTTATTATTACCGTTCCCTCTCAGCCTTGTTCTTTATGCTTTTGTCTTGACTGATGGCTTTGCTGCTCTCCATCGAGGTCTTCGCTTGGTTGGTTCGCATCTCTTTATTCTGTCTGTAAGAGAAGGAAATACTTCAATTTGGTTTTTATAATAAACACTGATTTGCTCTATCATTTCAATAAAGTAGGTCTGTATTTATATGTATACTCTGTGCAACTGTAGAAATGTCAACTACTAGAGATGTTATATATATAATACTTTGACTGTTTTAAGCATTATGTTATGAACTGAAGATACTGAAAGAAAAAAAAAAACACAAATGTCAGGGCATTTCAATACTTCTCCAGGGTGCTAAAACCAGGGTTATTATTATTATTAACAAACAAAACAAATAAACAAATAATAATACATTTAAAAATAATAATTAAAAATCATTACATGAAATTAACTAAATTAAAATAAAACATAACAAAATAAACTTATTTAGCTAGTTTCCAAGCTGAAGTACAGAAATAACTAAAAGTAAATAAACTAAAACTAAAACTTAATAAAAATTATACAGACACATTTAAAAAAAACAAAAAGTAATACAAATGTCAAAAACACAAACAACAAAATGACTAAAACTTTAACTAAAAATTAAAATGAAAACAGAAAATATAAAAAATAAACAAATCTAAAATGTTAACAAAAACTATAACAGGATATCAATTATGCTAAAATCAGGTCCATTAAATATTAACAAATACAATTTCTGATTTTAATTATGTATTAGTAAAAAATTAGCAATTGATTTAAATTACATTTGTTTATTAATATAAAATGACTCATACAGTGAGCAATAATATCTTGGTTGTACTGCGCAACAAGAGCAGACAGTATATGCGCTGCTTAAAGTGAAATTGCAATAATAAACGCTTGATAAAGTTAATGTAAAATATTCAATAAGAACAGAGAACACGACACATACACACGCGCTTCAAAAACCCATGTGAAACACACAAGGGAGAATTCAGTCAGAATGAATAGCGCTGTTTAGCACTGCATTGTTTCAGGACCTGATTCACTAAAGCAATTATGCAAATCAGGTAATCCCATAAACACGCCCACAAAATCAGCACTGATCACGATTGACATGGAGTGATTCTCCAGTGAACAGGCCGGATCTGAGCGGAGAACTACTGTCATCTGACCGCGTCAGTAGGACTGTAAATGTGCGCTTCACTACACATCTGGAAATGTGCCCGGATACATCCGTCATGTAATGAATCACTGCTGACATGATCAATAGGAAATGTACACAGAGCACACAGCAATTATCAGGCACACAGAGATGCCTCTGTGAATCCAGCACTCACTATTTACATTGAAAGGAGGCGCGTTTGCCAGGAAAATAATGACACTAATTTCATTTAAATGCACATGACACAATCCTATAGCAGTGTATGTAATGCCTAGTTAAATTATATTGCAGGTGGCTTTTGAAGACGCAAGGCTTTGAGCTTAAAGGGGTCATATGATGCTTTTTTAAAGATCATTATTTTGTGTATTTGGTGTAACAGAATATGTTGACATGCTTTAATGTTCCAAAAACACATTATTTTTCAAATATTTGTATATAAAATTATTGTAGGTCCTCTATGCCCCGCCTCTCTCAAACGCTTCATTTTCTACAAGCGCAGTCTGCTCTGATTGGCCAGCTGACCCAGTGCATTGTGATTGGCCGAACACCGCAAGCACTCGTCGCAAATGTAACGCCCTTTACCATAATAGTGAGCTTCATCTTTCAAAATAAATGTAAAGACAGTAAATAATGTCATTAGTTTTACCATCAGTTCAAGCGCGAAAGGGGAACAGACACAGTAATGATGCAGTACATAAGCCACGGTTAAGACAGCTGACTCTACTGTGATGTGATGCTGTCTCTCTCTTTCTCTCTCTCACACACACACACACGCGCGAGTGCGCGCGCACGCGCACACACACACACACACACACGATGCGCAAAACTCCGCATTTGAACAGTCAATAGCAAATACTTAAACTAATAACAAAACATACTTACAGTAGCTGATTCAGAAGCACCAGATTGTCATAGCAAAGTCAGAATGACCTCCTCTCCTAGGTTCACGAAATGGTTGTCCATAAAATGCATTGCTGTTCTGTTGTAAGTAATCTTAACGATTCCTAAATGCATCTACTTCTGGAAGGCCAAATAAAGTGCTTTTGCTTTCGCCTAGAAACACACAGCGTCTCTCTGACATGCTGC
>NW_015505639.1:348595-349651 GCF_001515645.1 Sinocyclocheilus grahami | reverse complement strand
AATTGGGATCTCGCTTAGAGGGACCAATCTACTTCGAGTGTAAACTAAACGAGCCAATGCACATTGGCATGCGATTATTGCATCCAGCTGCTGCTGATCACAGCGTGAGTATAAGTAGGCAGCAGGTGCAGCGCATATTCAGCTTTTCGCTGAGGAGCCGAGCCGGTGACCCGGCCGCTCAGCGGTGGTACAGGAGCTGTGGCGACGGGACGTGACGTCTCCGTTCCCTCCTTCAGGGAACGAGGGTTACATACGTAACCGAGACGTTCCCTTTCAGTCGGTCACTCTCGACGTCACGTCGGAGGACCGACGAAATTGGGATCCTACCAAAGGGCCACAGCTACTGCCCCTTCCAGTGTCCTGTGGAAGCCACCTGCGCCCCTATTTTTTGGCGTAGGCCAGGGCTTACCACAAGAAAGCGTGTGACGGAAATGTTACGCCCCTACCATACTGTGATGCCGTGTCCGGCCGAAGTGACGAGACAAAAACATTAAAACCCATTATGAACAAGGCGTTTGTTGCATCCAGGGGGACTTAATTTACGGATTATAATGACTTATACTGTCTTTTTACGCGTTGCATCACGCTGCGTAAACATAAAACCATGTCAAGTCAAGTCACCTTTATTTATATAGCGCTTTTAACAATACAGATTGTGTCAAAGCAACTGAACAGCATTGACTAGGAAAATAGTGTGTCAATAATGCAAAATGACAATTTTGACAGTTCATCATTGAATTCAGTGATGTCATCATCCAGCTCAGTTCAGTTAAAATAGTATCTTTGCAATCATTTGCAATCAAGTTAACGATATCGCTATAAAAACCATGTCTGCATTTGTGATCGGAGAAATGACAAACAACAAGCGCTACTCTACACTGCTCAAAACTCGCGCTTGAATCGTCAGTGGCAAATTCTTTAATTTAAAACGTACTTACAGTCTGTGAGTCAGAACTGCCGGCATTGTCGTCTACTCCAGGGGTTTTCAACCTTTTAGGACATGCGCCCCCCCAAGTTTGTCTAATTTCACTGGCCGCCGGCCCCGCATACCCCCCC
>NW_015505639.1:347571-348400 GCF_001515645.1 Sinocyclocheilus grahami | reverse complement strand
AAAGCAGTGAACAATTTTTCTTTTGCTCTTTTTGATTAACATTATTCACATAAGAAATGCACGGATCCGTTATACTGATGTATATTTGATATTTTCTTTACTGTTTACATTCACTTAAAACAACCGACTGTGCTTACAAGGATACTTGTCAAGACAGCCATTGGTATTCACCTGCTGTCTGAGAAGGCTATCTGTTTGTGCACTTCAGGTGTGTGAGCGGTGCGCATAGAAACGCTCTATCACAGTGCGTGAGTACCGCATTGAGATGTCTTGGGCTTAAATGGCTTAAAATTACTTTAATGTTTAAACTGACAAGACTTAAAACACGTGAGAATGAAAAACTTTCTCGAGGAAGCAGCACTGGCCTGATCGTTAAGATAGTTTTGGGGGGGTAAGGTGACAGATAGGGGGGCTGAAACCCACCTAAAAAGGGTTTAGAACCGCCCCTGGTATAGCGTGCGTAATTATACTGAAACATAAATATATAACCAGTTTACCTGATTCAATGTGATGGCTGAGCCTGTTTCTGAGATAACAACATGCCAATCCGTGGTTGGATTTCAGACATGGCTAATCGTTAAATCATCTTACACTGTCAATAAGCGTGACCAGGGTTGCCAGGTTTTCACAACAAAACCCACCTAATTGCTACTCAAAACTAGCCCAAAACTATAAAAAGCCCAATTCCACGCGAAAACCGCGGACTTGGCAACACTGAGCGTGACTGATACTCGAGCCAACTCTGCTCTAACTGTCGACTAGCAGTGGGAGTCAGATTGCCCCCTAGTGAATGGCTAAAGATTTGCTAACTCATATTCATAAATCCTCA
>NW_015505639.1:335102-347523 GCF_001515645.1 Sinocyclocheilus grahami | reverse complement strand
GAAGTTGATGTATTTCCTCAGCGACCAGCATGGATCAGCACTAGGCATGACGAAGCGGATATCGTCCTCTTTTGGAAGGCAAAACAAAGTAGTTTCACTTTCACAACGAAACACAAAGCGTCTTCACGACATGGCGGCAGTAACAATACTGTTTCGTTGTGAAAGCAAAACTACTTTGTTTGGCCTTCCCACATAGTGACGTAGACATGTGGGGGCGTGTTAGAACAGCCGTTTTAGGTAGGCATGGTTGACTCTTAACTTTTATAAAGATTATCTCTTTGGATTTGAGACTTTAGTCTTTGCAACTTTACAGATCTTCTTTATGCACCAAGAGCTTGTAACACTCCAAAGAGAAAGGAAAATTTTAAATTGCATCATATGACCCCTTTAATGTGATGATCTCCACCTGTGGTACGTCCACTAAAAATCATCAAAACCATTTCAAAAATAATAAAGAACATTCACATTCATATATACACCCAAATTAAAAAAAATAATAATAATGTTGGTGCCACTGTATAAATTTTAACCTGAAACAAAGTAGGGCTCTATGAAATCGGTTTTATTTTTTTCCACATTCCTTTTATTTTTTCCAATTTCTGTTTTTTTTTTTCGTTTTAATTTTTCTGGATTCTGTTTTTTTATTGGTTAAATTAAATTGTATTAATCAAAAAGCATGACTAACTGAATAAGTTTCATAATTTCAATTAATATGCATGTAGTAAATAAAACTATTTACTACAACTATTCATTCACATGCAGGATTCATTTTTCAATAGTATTTTTGCGGCTTAATATTCACAGACACTAGACCATATTGTGTTTTGATTCAAGTGTACTGACATTCTTTTGATTTATTCGTCCAAAATTTGGCAAATTCTGTGTGATTCCTCATTATACAGTAAATTACATTTTTATGACCTAATTCCACAACTCCGTCTAAGTTTTTGGCATCGCAGATATCATAGTAATTACATTGCTGTCTATGGGAGGGTCAGAGAGCTCTCGGAATTCATCAAAAATATCTAAATTTGTGTTCCGATGAACGGAGGTCTTACGGGTTTAGAACGACATGAGGGTGAGCAATTAATGACAGACTTTTTCATTTTTGGGTGAATTAACCCTTTAACAAATACCCGGTTCTTGGAAATTTGGAAGCGGTTCTAAAATGGAACCGATTCTCGATACTCAAGCCTGTATCATAGGTGCATAAAAAAGCTCACAGAGAAGTTATCTGTCACCTACACGATTACAAACAGCATGAAGAGAAAAGCGCATATGAGTGTAATGAAAACCTAATATCACATTCACCTCACTTTCCTGATGCTTTTCTCGAGCTGCTTCTCCAGCGCTTGTTTCTCTTTATCATGTTGAGCGACAGTCCTGTCCACTTGAGTGCAGTGGGAGCTCTGCAGTGCGACGTGGGCCTGAAATAGGAAGCAGGATTGTTTTCTTCTCTGTCTTTGTATCCGTGCCTCAGTTTTCCTGCCCTACAGGCTTCAGTGTCTGCGACACACACACAGTGTTCATAATCAATTCAATGAAGTCAAGCAAACAAAAGCCTTCGGTCACCTTCGCCTGCTTTTTCTTCAAAGCGCTCACGTCCTTCTGCTGCTTCTTGACGAGCTTCAAGTAGGTCTGGGGAGAGGTTAGAAAAACATTTCATATTTCATATGCAAATCAGATGTTTTATCCTGGTTAATTTGTTACCTTGGTTTGCTTTAGGTCATCGATGGTCAGCTGAGGTGCGAGCACTGATGTATCTACAGATTCACAAAGCAAAATATGTTACTTAATATGTGAATAAATCAACACGCTGGCTGATTCAGATATGTGCTTTGTGTTTAGCACAGTCTTAGAAAGAGACAGATGCATAATATATGATTTTTGCCACGATTTCGCCTTTGGGAATTTCAGGGATTGTGAAAGATGTCTTTTTCGCCGTAGGACAGTCTTGGATTGCTTTTTGATGTCAGTGTCAAAGTCTTTAGTCTGCCTGAGCTTTTACCCACGATCCCACTGGTGTCATCTCACAATCTGACAAGCAACAATATTAAAAGACAGAAAACATAATCATCACAGTCTACACCCTGAACACGCCAGTTTGAAGTTAATTAAAACATTTATTTATTTATTAATTAATTTATTTATTTGTTTGTATTATATTATATACATTTATTTATTCTAATAATAATTATTAATAATATAATTATTTTATAAAAATTATACAATAAATTATTTTTACACACAATTCTTAATCAACATCAAGGTTGTAGAATTTAGAAGAAACGCTATGACATGTGCCTACCAATATCCAGCGACTAAATTGTCCCTAACAATGATTTTGATCAAACAATTCAATATATGTGTGTGTAACCACTGTTGTTGTAATTTCGGCTGCATCTGAAACAATGGTCATACCATTGATATTAGCTGAGAAGTGAACATATCAGGAGCCGAAGTGTTTAAAACATACAAGCACAGATCAGTTGAATGATAAAGTTGACCCTCTTTAACTTGATGTTGTTCTGCTGTTTTGTGTTCGTCTGCTTCGCCCATTTGCTCTTTTTACATTGAGTACAGTATCACTCCATATAGACTAATACAATCAGATACAACAATAATTTCTCAAATATTTATTACAATACATACTGATAAACTGAACATTCACTTCAATGGTATGAGATGACTGGATGCTTTCAACTGATTTCTTATTGAACTCACCAAACTATTTGGTTCAGATGAATATACAGTAGAGATACAGTTTTGACTGCTTTAGGATGAACAGATCTTTGGATATTTTCCCATGTACTCATCTAGATCAACTTTGAATAAAGAAAAGAGAGATTTAGAGCCAGATTTTTGTTTATTTATGTGAATTTTAGCAAGAAGCTAATTCTTATATATTTTTCTTTATTCTCTTTTGAGTAGTCAAACGATCCAAAGAAAACGTCTTTAAAACAGAAAGAAAAGTCGGTAACACTTTACTTGAAGGGGTGTGCATGAGACTGACATGGCACCTTCATAATCATGACATGACACATGTCATGAATATGAAGGAGGTTTTATGCATGTTTATGACAACTGTCATTAAGTGTCATTCGCTCAGTTATGTAATTTTTAATGCAAATATGACATTATTTGACCTAACCCTACCCCTACCCTTACCCCTTACCATAGCCCATAACAAAGACATCTCAAACAATGTCATCTTTGCATTAAAAATTACATAACTGAGTGAATGACACTTAATGACAGTTGTCATAAACATGCATAAAAAACCTTCATATTCATGACATGTGTCATGTCATGATTATGTAGGTGTCATGTCATGATTATGAAGGTGTCATGTCAGTCTTATGCACACCCCTTCAAATAAAGTGTAACCGAAAAGTCACTTACAAAATGAGATTGGATGAACATTAAAAAATCTGACATTGCCAAACAAGTGAATGAAGAGACAAAAACAGCAGAGATCTCAGTATGAGTTCAAATATTTCTCATCAATTATCTGAGCCACTCCACATTCATTTTATGACTCTATACTTTTACTGACTCATTTGTGTATTTTTATTCCTCATTTACAGTCTTGGTTTATGCTCATGCTGATCTCGATCTCATATATTTACCCTCTTTGCAGCAGATGAGTGGGTTCTGTCCCGGCGCTGCTCTCAGTCTCTCTGAGTCTTTCTGCTGCAGCATCGCCCTCCTGTTTCCCATCCAGCCATCATTCGGCACATCAGCGATATCTGACTGAAAACCACACCATCACAGCACAGAGAGAGAATACTGTACATGACTGGGCTTTGCACTGAAGAAAACTCATACTATTTTAATTATTTTGTCTAAATATTTGTGCATGTAATTAAATTGCTAATTTAATTAGATCTTCATAAGCCCTTATTGTGCAAGATTCAGCAATTTAAATTATTCCAAATAAAAATAATGTCATTGTTATAACTCCAAATGTATAAAATAAACTCTGTTCGTCTATCATCTATCCATCCATCCATCATCTACCTATTTATTCATCCAACCATCCATCCATCTGTCCGTTCGTCTGTCCATCCATCCATCCATCATCTGTCCATCCATCCATTAATCCATTAATCCAACAATCCATCATCTGTCCATCCATCCATTCATCCATCCCATCAATCAATCTATCCATCTTTACATCCATCCATCCATTAATCCAACCATCCATCATCTGTTCATCCATCCATCCATTCATCCATCCCATCAATCAATCTATCCATCTTTACATCCATCCATCCATTAATCCAACCATCCATCATCTGTCCATCCATCCATCCATCCATTAATCCAACCATCCATCATCTGTCCATCCATTCATCCAATCATTCATCTATCCCATCAATCAATCTGTCCATCAATCTATCCATCTTTACATCCATCCATCCATTAATCCAACCATCCATCCATACATTATTCATCTATCAAATCAATCAATCTATCCATCTTTACATCCATCCATCCATTAATCCAACCAACCATCCATCCATCCTATCTATTCATCCATCCATCATCTATATATCTATCTATCCAACCAAACCAACCAAAGAAGCATGCAAACACAAACCATCCATCTGCCTGTCCATCCATCCCTCCATCAATCAATCTGTCAATCAATCTATCCATCCATCCATCTGACTGTGTTTTGCACTATTTGAAGAAGGTACACTTTTGTCTGAACATTTGTCCATGTACTGTAATACTAAGCAGCCAAAACGTGTGTGGAATAAATGCACAAGACAGAGAAACCTGAGCTTTAGCGAACAGCCTGAAAAGATCAAAATTCAGAAGCTACAGGAACATCTTTGTGCTGCTGCAACACTATTCCAACGAATCGCTTCAATGCTGAAAGTTTAATGGAAGCAGTCGATTCATGCGGTTCAACGAGCGCATGAAGAACTGATTAAAGTAAATGGAGAGCTCTCAAGGTTGTGTGCATTAATGATACAGATGCTCACCATTTCAATGCCCATGGCTCTCATTTGGTCGGTTCTCTTCTCACAGACCGATAAGAACTTCTTGGGATCAGACAGGGCATCTGCAATCGCTGAAACGAGAAGATCTCAAAGTGTGAAAACACTGAAACTTAAGACGAAACTCATGCTTGTTTTTACACAAAGGCCTCTCACCTCCGAAGCCGTCGGGCACGTATGTCTTGAGGATGATGCTGCAGAAGACGGTGGCCAGAGACAGAGGCTTGTTGTACTCGTTTCGTAGGGAGATGTGCCTGTAACCCGACTGCAGTCCGTCCAGCGGGAGAATGCGCTGTCCTATCAGCTTATTGCTGTCGTCGTACACGGCCACGCGCAGCACAGCCAGGTCTGGGAGGATCACCTGCGGGATCGAGGCGCTGCCGTGTTATTTATTCTGCTTGTGTTTTTGACTTAGAGGAAGAAGTTTCAAAGGCAAAAACAAGAGACAGAAACCTACACTGAAAAAAAGGTGTACAAACAATTTTCACTGTGTAGGAAATTCAGAAGAATCAGCAAGTAACACTGAATTATATGTGAAATGTTGAAGTAGAAGTCCATTTATTTTGTAAAAAGTACTCCAATAGTCTTTGTTTTATTGACAACTTAAATAATAAACTAAAAAACTTAATTATTAGTGACATTTCCACCCAAAAAGGATTCCGTATATTTTTTCTAATAAAGTATAACTGCACAGCTCATATTGTTAGACTTACTTATTGATTTATTTTTTATAAACATCAACTGAAATTTTGGATTAAGAAATAACACTCCTTTTTATATAAAATGTATTATTATTATTATTAACAACAACAACAACAACTATTATTATTATTATTATTTTATTGTTTTTATGCAAAAATATGCATTTTTTCAAAGCTTGTACCTTGACATTTGTGTGCATTTTTTTTTCAATTTAGGTTTTCTTTATTCATTATAAAACCACAATTAATTACAAAATATGTTAATCCAAATGTAAATAAATTAATAAATCGTCTGATTCAGAAATACATTTATTAATTCATTCATTTAAACATCAGCTACACTTTTGGCTTAATAAATAAATAAGTTTCCTTTTTTGATAATTTTTTTTTTTCATAACTTGCATCTCAACATTTTAGTGTGCATTTAGGTTTGCTTTATTCATTATTGTACAATTATTTCTACATTGATTTATTATTCTTTTATTTGCGTGGAACACAAAATAGATATTTTCCCAAGAATGTTTCTCTAAAAAATACATGAAATCTTAGCCATGTTCAGATTTTTAAAATGCTGGATCTGATGCAGCAAAAATGCACTGGTTCTCACGTGTCATAACTGAATATGATATATTTATGTATATAATATAAAAACAAAAAACTAAAACATAAACTATACACAATTGCCAAAGCCTTGGAGAACAAGTGAAAAAAGAGAAAAAAATACAATAAAATACATAATGAACAATGAAATAATAATCATAATAATAGTAATACATTACATTAAGATAAATAAATAAGCCTTAATAATCACAGAAGCAGAGTGTGAAGGCCTGTTTGTTAGGTCATTTGCTAAATCTCTACAACAACAAATGGCTTAAAAAGAGCTTGGATCACAGCTAAAGATCTCTCTAAAGGCTTTAGCAGCAGTTAAAACGGCAAAAAGCATTTTCAGGGTCAAGGTCAAAGTACTATTAATACACAGTCATTGTCCTATAATTGAAAATGTCATTTTAAGACGGTTTGAGTCTCTCCAAGATGCTCAGACTTGTACTGTACTGTACTTTAGTGCAAAACCAGTGAGGGTTTTATTGTAACGCTTGCGCGGATAATTAGACGCTTAGCAGCTTTCATAATGCAGATCTCTATAGTAACTACTCCATTTAGCTCATGTAGATATAATTAAAGTGCACTATATAATTTCATGTCTTATACTTTCTAGATAATGATGTGAAGTCATTGTCACTGTTATTCTGAGCTACAATTTAAGAATCATTAGGAAAGAGAACAAGCATAAAAACAGCATAACGTGACCGAATCGAGACAAAGACGTCACCTTCCTGAAGACGAAGGCTTCTCCGCTGTAGACGGGATTCAGGCCGTTGTTCATCACCATCCTCGTGCGAAACTCTTTACGGATGGTGTCCGTGGGCAGGCCGTACATGTCCACCTCCACGTACGTGCCGATCTTCTTATCCGACAGAAACTGGCCTGAAATCACCTGAGAGACAAACACTGGGCTCACTTTCAGAGCGTCTCCTAAAACTGCAGAGCGACTCATTTGTCATAATGAACATGCTTTATTGTCTTACTGTAGTGCTAACAAACCTCAGTGCTCAGAGATTCATTTAAATGCAGATGTGTTATTATTCAGGTAACATGTTATAAAGTTGAACTTATAGAGAGAAAAGGGTCTTTTTCACTTAGTTTAAAGAAAGATTCCCTGCACATTTTAACCAATGAATGTGCAGGATTTTTACACAATCTTTATAATTGTTCCTGACTATTGGATAGTTGATTGATTGATTGATTGAAAAATCAATCAATATATACATAAAAACAACTATTTTAAATTAATACATGTACATATAGATTCAAATAAATACAAGTAATTTTAAATACATTCAAATAGATTTCCAGAAATAGATTTAAAGAAGATTAAAATAATACTTTTAAATAGATTTACATAAAAAGATTTAAAGAGACACATTTAAATACATTTAAAGAAATAAATTCAAATAACACGTTTAAATAGATATAAATACATTTATATAGATTTACATAAATAGATTTAAATAAATAATTTTAACTAGATTTGCATAAATATATTAAATAAATATATATTCAAATAAATACAAAAAATTTAAAGAAATAAATAGTTTTACATAAACCGATATAAAAAATAATTTAAATAGAATCGAATTGAATAAATACATAAATTTAAATACTTTTAAACAGACTTAAATCAATATTTTAAATACATTTGAAAAAAAACAAAACATTTAAATAGATCTAAATAAATACATTTAAAAAATAATTTTAAGAAATAATTTAAAGGAACAGACTTACAGAAATGCATTCAAATAGACATAAATGAATAAAGAATAACCAAACAAACAATCAGACAGATTCACTAATGAATCATTTAAACCCACTGACCAATTCATTAAAAGAACCAACAAATTGCAAGCAGGTTTTACTAAAAAAAGTATGTTCACTATAGAAATTTCTGTGCTTTCAAATCTGTACAGATTGTCCATGACCGCAGGAACTCTGTGAACGGCTGTGTGTTTGGATCTGAATGAACACACACCTGGACGCTGCATGTGGCGGCGATCACTCCGTCCACCGGCGTCTCTGAGAACGGGTCGAACATGCGATCGGGCCGCCGCATGAAATCAGGCTTCAGCAGAAACCTGGGAGAGTCCAGAGCTGTTATCAGCAGTCACCTTAAAGCAATGAAGTCTCTCCTGTCCCATATTCAATTCACACCGCTAAACATAATGCTAATGGATATAGCGCTGTTTTGCCGTGATTAATGTGTTGATTAATATGTTTGGAGTTTTCACAGTGTCTCACAGCGTGGATCACACATCAGCACTGGATGAGAGCAAATTAACACTGACAACCGCTGCCGCCGCTTTAAAGAAGAAACCAGTTCAAAACAGCAAAAAAACAACGGCAGCATCAATAACCTGATTTACTCAAATCATCTGCAGTGTACGGGTGATAAATATTATGTATAATCTATTTTGTGTGGGCAAATCAGTTATGGTGCAATTATGTACAAAAGTTTTTAAGTCATAATTTAGTATTTTTAATTTTCCACTTTTATTTATTTATTCAAATTGATTTTATTTTATTTTATTTAAATGTATTTGTTATTTACACTTTTGTATTTACATTTAACTGTATTTATTTCAAACGATTAACAACTGTGACCCTGGACCACAAAACCAGTCTTAAGTGTCTGTCCTCAAATCATCTGCAGTGTACGGGTGATAAATATTATGTATAATCTATTTTGTGTGGGCAAATCAGTTATGGTGCAATTATGTACAAAAGTTTTTAAGTCATCATTTAGTATTTTTAATTTTCCACTTTTATTTATTTATTCAAATTGATTTTATTTTATTTTATTTAAATGTATTTGTTATTTACACTTTTGTATTTACATTTAACTGTATTTATTTCAAACGATTAACAACTGTGACCCTGGACCACAAAACCAGTCTTAAGTGTCTGTTTTTGGAAATTGAGATTTATACATCACCTGAAAGCTGAATAAATAAGCTTTCCATTGATGTATGGTTTGTTAGGAGAGGACAATATTGAAATATATGAAAATCTGGAATCTGAGGGTGCAAAAAAATCTGAATATTGAGAAAATCATCTTTAAAGTTGTTCAAATGAAGTTCTTAGCAATGCATATTACTAATCAAACATTAAGTTGTGATATATTTACAGTAGGAAATGTACAAAATATCTTCATGGAACATGATTTTTTCTTAATATCCTAATGATTTTTGGCATAAAAGAAAAATGTATAATTTTAACCCATACAATGTATTGTTGGCTATTGCTACAAATATCCCCCAGCGACTTAACACTGCTTTTGTGCTCCAGGCTCACAGTTGTATTTTTTTTGTATTGCTGTTTACATTTATTTATAATTATTTATTAATTTAAATGTGTTTATTTAAAATAATTGCATTTACTTGGAACGTGCATGCATCTAATTTATATATATATATATATATATATATATATATATATAGCACACAAAACTCTTCAAAGTAGGATTCTTTCTGTTCAATATTTGAGCAACAGGTGAATCAGATCGGCTAAGGAACAGATTTTACCACAAAATCAAGACAGAAATAACTATTATTGTCCATTTTGCTTAAAGGGGTCATATGATGCGATTTCAAGTTGTCCTTTCTCTTTGGAGTGTTACAAGCTCTTGGTGCATAAAGAAGATCTGTAAAGTTGCAAAGACTAAAGTCTCAAATCCAAAGAGATATTCTTTATAAAAGTTAAGAGTCAGACACGCCTACCTAAAACGGCTCGTTCTAACACGCCCCCACATGTCTACCTCACGATGTGGGAAGATGCATAGAGGACCTACAATAATGTACAGTATTTGAAAAAGAATGTGTTTTTTGAAAATTAAAGCATGTCAGAATATTCTGTTACACCAAATACACAAAATAACGATCTTCAAAATAGCATCATATGACCCCTTTAAAGACACAGCTTCCAAACCACTGTCCAATCAATTTCCATTACTGTGAACTTTTTCATTTTAAAGAGATATTTTACAACATATATTTATTATATACACTACCGTTCAAAAGATTTTTTAAAAAGAAATTAATGCTTAAATACTTAGATTTTTATTTTGAATAAATGCTGTTCTTCCTAAAAAGACAAATAAAATAATAAATTGTAGTAAAATAAATGTAATCAAATAAATGCAATAATAAAGAAATTAAATGATGAAAATGTATTAAACTAAAAATAATTCACTAATAAAAAGTACAAAACAAAAAATTTAACTATATTTCCATATATTTTTATATATTTTTTAATTAATGAATTTCTATGACAATTTCTATGATTTTGACATTTTTAGAGAGATTTGATAAAAAATAAAATAATAAAAAAATATTTAATAAATAAAAATTGTAAATATATATAAGATATTACCATGCATTTTTAATTACATTTTAAAATACATTTAAAAATATATTACAATAAAAAGTTATATTAAATGGCAATAATATTTCACAATATTACAGTTTTTACCACATTTTTGATCAAATAAATGCAGGCAGGCTAAAAAACATAAAAAATCTTACTGATCCCAAACTTTTGAATTGCAATGTATATTTATTTATATTTGTTGTTTTTTGTAATGCTTTTTTTCCATTATCACAATATACAAAAATCCTTGATATTTCTAGGTTTTTCACGGTCACCAACCTACTCCCAATTTTTATACACGAATGCAAAAATAAATAAATGTCAATGAAACTTAATACATCATGGTATGTTTTTTTTAAATGTTTTCTGACATTAATGTATGCTTTAGTTTATAACAAAAAATAATAAAAAAAATGACTGCATTACAGTACTGAGAATCACCACTGAGAATATAAAGTATTATACAAAACCATCAATTAAAAATATGTAGATGCATTACAATAATGAAAATTTGATGGGAAATGAATTTATCATTATGAAAATAAATAAATAAAATTCTATGATTTTGACATTTTTCATTTGAATGAGATTACATTTTCTAATAAATAAAGTAATTAATTGTATATAAAAATACATTTTTATATTTTAATTAATTTTTCATTTCAATTTTTTGATTTAATTTGCTAATAAATAAAATAATAACATTTAATTACATTTACATTTAGTCATTTAGCAGACGCTTTTATCCAAAGCGACTTACAAATGAGGACAATAAAAACAGTCAAAACTAACAAAAGAGCAACAATATAGTCTCGGTTAACCTAATGCAGTACACATCTGAATGGCTGAAGAAAAACAAAATTAAGACTTTGGAGTGGCCTAGTCAAAGTCCTGACCTGAATCCTGTTGAGATGCTGTGGCATGACCTTAAAAAGGCGGTTCATGCTCCAAAACCCTCCAATGTGGCTGAATTACAACAATTCTGCATAGATGAGTGGACCAAAATTCCTCCACAGCGCTGTATCAGACTCATTGCAAGTTATCGCAAACGCTTGATTGCAGTTGTTGCTGCTAAGGGTGGCCCAACCAGTTATTAGGTTTAGGGGGGCAAAAACTTTTTCACACAGGGCCATGTAGTTTTGGATTTTGTTTTCCCTTAATAATAAAAACCTTAATTTAAAAACTGCATGTTGTGTTCACTTGTGTTATCTCTCTCGCGCTCTCTCTCTCTCTCTCGCTCTCCCTCTCTCGTGCTCTCTCTCTCTCTCTCTCACTCGCTCGCTCGCACACACACACACACACACACACACACACGATGCGCAAAACTCCGCATTTGAACAGTCAATAGCAAATACTTAAACTAATAACAAAACAGTAGCTGATTCAGAAGCGCCAGATTGTCATAGCAAAGTCAGAATTACCTCCACTCCTAGGTTCATGAAACGGTCATCCATAAAATGCATTGCTGTTCTGTTGTAAGTAATCTTAAAGATTCCTAAATGCATCTACTTTCGGAAGGCCAAATAAAGTGCTTTTGCTTTCACACTGAAACACAGCGTCTCCCTGACATGGCTGCTTCAACACTAACTGCGGTTACTGAAACCACGCCTTCTTTCTTTGCGTGCACATTTGGGCGGCATTATGCTAATATTTTCACATAGTGAGGTAGATATGTGGGGGCGTGTTAGAACGAGCCGTTTTTGGGGGGCGTGGCAGAGTCTTAACTTT
>NW_015505639.1:320482-334313 GCF_001515645.1 Sinocyclocheilus grahami | reverse complement strand
ATGATCAGTGGAGCAGTGTCGTGTGTAAGTAAGGTCCAGTTGGTTGCCTGATTTGTGAGTAGCCGTAGTTAATAGTCGCTTGAGATCAAAGGAAGCAAGCAGAGTGTGGAAGTCTGCAGCCTGAGGTTTATCTAGGTGGATGTTGAAGTCTCCAAGCATAACTAGGGGAGTACCATCCTCAGGAAAGTTTGAGAGCAGCACATCTAATTCTTCCACGAAGATACCTAGTGGTCCTGGGGGTCGATAAACAACTATTAAATGGATTTTAAGAGGGTGGGTAATAGTGGCTGAATGTGATTCAAAAGGAGCTGTTGATACTCAGAGATGGTAAAGGATTAAATTTCCAATCATTAGAGATAAGCAGACCAGTACCTCCACATCTTCCAATCAGACGGGGAGTGTGGGAAAAGATAAATTATTGGAGAGTGCCGCAGGTGTAGCATTGTCCTCTGGTTTGATCCACGTCTCTGTCAGGGCCATGAGGTTTAGTCTTGAATTACTTGTAATAGAAGTAATAAAATCTGCTTTGTTTACAGCAGACTGGCAATTCCAAAGACCAATAGAAAGAGAAAGTAGTGTATTAGGAGACATAGGCAAAGTGCGCAGGCTGTTAGGATTGCGCTGCCTACAGTGGGCGATGCATGGGTTGCGAGTGGTAGTGATAGTAGGGATCTGGAATCACATAGTAAGAATTGGTTATAAAAACTGAAAACAGAAGGGAAACAAGTAGTAGGAAAGAGAATGATTCAAAAGCAATACTTATGGCCCTTGCCAGTGTCCCTGCTCGGTGGAGTCGAACGGTAGAGTCGATGGTCTTTACACTCTTCGGTCTTCACACGAGAACTGCCGTGGTATACTAAGCTTTTTATATTCGTCTAAATCTGCTTTGTTTACAGCAGACTGGCAATTCCAAAGACCAATAGAAAGAGAAAGTAGTGTATTAGGAGACATAGGCAAAGTGCGCAGGCTGTTAGGATTGCGCTGCCTACAGTGGGCGATGCATGGGTTGCGAGTGGTAGTGATAGTAGGGATCTGGAATCACATAGTAAGAATTGGTTATAAAAACTGAAAACAGAAGGGAAACAAGTAGTAGGAAAGAGAATGATTCAAAAGCAATACTTATGGCCCTTGCCAGTGTCCCTGCTCGGTGGAGTCGAACGGTAGAGTCGATGGTCTTTACACTCTTCGGTCTTCACACGAGAAAAGCTTCACACGAGGGCTGCCACGGTATACTAAGCTTTTTATATTCATCTAACAAAACTTAAATTTAATTCAGCTGGCACACTTTCCTGTTTATCACAACAAATGGCCAGGCAAATTGCACGACACTGACAAGGTACGCGATACAGTACGAGACCAAGGGGAAGTCATGGCCTAATGGTTAGAGAGTCGGACTCGTAACCCAAAGCTTACGGCATAATAAAGGCATGGATTGTAGGTGGGGGGAGTGAATGTACCACACCTCTCCCACCTTCAATACCATGACTGAGGTGCCCTTGAGCAAGGCACCGAACCCCCAACTGCAAAAAAATGTGGGTGTGTGTTCAAGGTGTGTGTGGGTACTTTGGATGGGATAAATGCAGAGCACTAATTCCGAGTATGGGTCACCACATGTCACATGTCACTTCACTCACTCAAACACGATTTCAGCACGTCTCCACACAGTAAACAAAACAAGCGTTTCCTAGCAACGACAACTGCGCTAAACACTGAGACAAGAAATAAAAACTTCTGCTGATTGACTGCTTCTCTTAAAAGACTATTTCTTTACACTGTGTTTTGCTGGCGCTTGAACACACTTTCCTGTTTATCACAACAAATGGCCAAGCAAAAGCACACGACACTGACAAGGTATGCGATACAGTACGACACCAAACGCGATATCTCAAAAAACATATTGCATTGTCCAGTTTTCTCTCGGAATGATGATCTGAGTTATTATTGCAATTCTCGATGTGTGTTTGTGTGTTGTTGTGTGTGTGTGTGTGTGTGTGTGTGTGTGTGTGTGTGTGTGTGTGTGTGTGTGTGTGCGTGTGTGTGTGTGTGTGTGTGTCTGTGTGTGTGTGTGTGTGTGTGTGTGTGTGTGTGAGTGTGTGTGTTGTCTGCATCACCTGGGGTCTGGAAGTTCAGTGCTACCATGCTACCATCGGCGTTCCAGAAGATCTGTGGCATATAATTACTGGAGTCCACTCGGCCTCCTTTGGGGTAGATGCGACTCATCTGCCGTTTGTTGTAGCTGCACATCTCATTCAAGGAAACTAAAACGGAAAGGTTTAGGGGAGTTCTGCACACTTTAAACTCCGCTTTATCCTGGAAGGCATCCTCATGCTGCAGGTCTACTGCTTCACACTACAAACGAGAACAGAGATGGCTGATTAAAGGATCAAAAATGGCATTTAAAAGATCCTGTAGCATTTGAAAACCAATCACACACGATTTATTATTGTGCTATTGTGCTCAGTGAGAGTCAGTTTGATTCAAGGACGTTTTGGGCCATTGCAATTACTCTACAAATTTGAATAAATTCCATTAAAACATTAGATTTCAGTAGGTAAAATGAAATAAAATAAATGTAATAAATATGTGCATATATTCTTCTATTTTCTAATAAAAATAAATTATAAAAATTCTATAAATTTAATAAATAAAGCTTACATTCACAAATAAATTATAAATATAAAAATAAAATATAAAAATAATTTAAAAACATTAGGTTTCAATATTAAATCAGTATTTATTTTGCTAATAAATATAAGATCAAAATGAGATCAAATTAATGTAATAAATATATGCATATATTTTTTATTCAATAATAAAAAATAAAACAATGCCAATTCTATAAATTTAATAAATGAAAAATAAATTCACAAATAAAAAGTAAAAATAATTTAGGATTTAGTATACAATGTCTGACATTTAATTAGCTATTAATTAATTTTATATTCACTAATAAACAATTAAATTATAAAAATACAATACATTTAATAATTAGAAAATAAATTCACAAATAAAAAAATAAAACAAAAAATAATTTACAAAACATTAAAACACTACGTTTCATTATTAAATGTCTGACATTTAATTAGCTAATAAATAAAAATCAAAACAGAATAAAATAAATGTAATATATATGCATATATTTTTATATTCACTAATAAAAAATTATCATGAAAATTCAATACATTCAATAAATAAAAAAAAAGTTCACAAATAAAAATAATGTAATAAAGTAAATGTAATAAATTAATTAATTAATTCACTAATTTAAAAAAAAATGACTATGATATTACCCTAATAGTTTATTCATACATTTTGTACACAACAGTGAATAGAAGGCATTACACTGTATCCAGCTATCCCTCTTATTTGTTGCACTCACACGCCCCCTGGGAACAGAGATGTAAACTACAGCTTTACCAGCAAAAAGTTAATAAAATATAACTAAAGTTAAAGGTGCACCAAGTAACTTTTTCCAATTTAAATGGCTTTACATCTAAAGAAATGTGTTTTAAATGACCATGCATGAGATACTCGCATGAGCAATTGTTTGATGCTACAAGGCATAGCCAGTCACAAGGTCAGCTAAATACATTATCGCTGTTATATGGGACACTTTTAGTGCAGAATCAATTATTAATAAGTGCCAGGCAGGTATTTCTACAATAGTTACCCAACTCTTTTGCTCGATGTTGCATCCTTTTAGTCCAGGACCACTTTTATAAGATAAATACTTTGTGCAGGTTTAAATGAGAACCATAAATTCAACATTTAGCTTTCAAGGGGCAGAAAGTGTATGAGACAGGAGTCAGCATGCAAAACAAAGGATACTTCACGAATTCAATGGCGTTTGTCCTTAAATATCCCAAACCGACAGACTCGTTGAAGGAAGACATGTTGGGGTGGATATTTTTTTCTGTGGACAAACAGACAAGATGTGGACATTAAAGATTAAAAACATACATCTCACTACTGGAAAAAAAAAAGACTGAATGTGAAACTAACGCAATACTCTAAAATATAGTGTAGAAACAATACAATAATGATAAAAATGATAATGAAAAAAAACAAAAAATTACAAAAAAATAAACTAAAATTAAAACTAAATTTTAAAATATGAAACAAAAGACAATTTTTTTTAAATTAACTAAAATTAAAATTAAAATCTAAAATAGTACTATTAAAAAAAGACAAAAGTACATATAATTACAAAAAATACAATTAAAATGAAAACTGAAAATAGTAAATTTACAAACTGAAATGTTAAAATCACATAATAAAAATGACAAAAAAATTAACAAAAATTTTGAATTAAACCTAAAAAGAACTAATGAAATGACAAAAGCATAAAACAAAATTATTGAAAAATAAACAAAAATTGTAATAAAAACAGGAACTAGTAATATTTTAAAAACTATAATATTATAAAATGACAAAATCCATAAAAATACTAAAATAAACTAAAATTAATAAAAGGACAGAAGCACATAATAAAATGACAAAAAAAACCCGCAAATTAAAATGATAGTAATATAAAAAAACTAAAAGTGACAAAAGCACATAACAAAATCACTAAAAATTAAACTAAAATGGAAAATTGTTGTTTAAAAAAATAAGAAAATGACAAAGGCATATAACAAAATTACTAAAATTAAAAAAATAAAAAAATTAAAAACTATACTAAAATTAAAATAAAAAATTATATATATATATATATATATATATATATATATATAAACCAACTCTACATTTTCCAAATATTCATAATTGAAAAGACTCATAAATACTATAATACTACAGAAATAATGGTAACACTTTACAATAAGGTTCATTAGTTAACTACATTAGTTAACATGAACTAATAATGAACTGCACTTATACAGCGTTTATTAATCTTTGTTAATGTTAATTTCAACATTTACTAACGCATTATTAATATCTTGTTAACATTAGTTAATGCACTGTGAACTAACATGAACTAACAATGAACATCTGTATTTTTATTAACTAACGTGAGCGTAGATTAGTAAATACAGTAACAAATGTATTGCTCATGGTTAGTTCATGTTAGTTTATACATTAACTAATGTTTAACTAATGAACCTTATTGTAAAGTGTTACCGAAATAATCCTAAAAATAATACTGATGTTAACGTACGTTTGTACAGCATGTTTCAGGCCTAAATATTGTCTTTTTAGTGCAAATGTACTTGCCTTCGGCTTCATCAAAGCTGGTGAACTTGACGGCCTGGGCGTAGTTGACGATATTGGACAGATACGGGTGGATGTTAGTAGTGGCCGCCACATACGTGTACGACTGAATCAGTGCTTGTTCATCAGCCACATTCGTTTCACCAGCCTGTGAAAATATAGCAGTCAAACCATTACAACAATAGAAATATTAAGGAAATGTGCTGTGTTTGTCCGAGCAGATCTCACCAGCTCAAAAGTGTTTGTTCAAATCTCTAACTCTGAGTTTGTTCTTTACACTGTGTTTTGCTGGCGCTTGAACACACTTTCCTGTTTATCACAACAAATGGCCAGATGTGTGTGTGTGTGAGTGTGTGTGTGTGAGTGTGTGCGAGTGTGTGTGTGTGAGTGTGTGTGTGCGGGGGTGTGTGTGTGTGTGTGTGTGTGTGTGTGTGTGAGTGTGTGTGTTGTCTGCATCACCTGGGGTCTGGAAGTTCAGTGCTACCATCTGGCAGCCGGCGTTCCAGAAGATCTGTGGCATATAATTACTGGAGTCCACTCGGCCTCCTTTGGGGTAGATGCGACTCATCTGCCGTTTGTTGTAGCTGCACATCTCATTCAAGGAAACTAAAACGGAAAGGTTTAGGGGAGTTCTGCACACTTTAAACTCCGCTTTATCCTGGAAGGCATCCTCATGCTGCAGGTCTACTGCTTCACACTACAAACGAGAACAGAGATGTGACGGATCTCTCATTAGAAACTCCAGACCTCAGTCAGTCAGTCTCATGTGCTTCAGAAGATTTCATCTTAGTTAGAAGGAACCGGCACACACACACACACACACACTATGACTTCATGCATCCGCTGGAAATCACTGAAACGCCAGCTGATTAAAAGACGCTGGGATCAAAAATGGCATTTAAAAGATCCTGTAGCATTTGAAAACCAATCACACACGATTTATTATTGTGCTCTTAAATGCAGTGAGAGTCAGTTTGATTCAAGGACGTTTTGGGCCATTGCAATTACTCTACAAATTTGAATAAATTCCATTAAAACATTAGATTTCAGTAGGTAAAATGAAATAAAATAAATGTAATAAATATGTGCATATATTCTTCTATTTTCTAATAAAAATAAATTATAAAAATTCTATAAATTTAATAAATAAAGCTTACATTCACAAATAAATTATAAATATAAAAATAAAATATAAAAATAATTTAAAAACATTAGGTTTCAATATTAAATCAGTATTTATTTTGCTAATAAATATAAGATCAAAATGAGATCAAATTAATGTAATAAATATATGCATATATTTTTTATTCAATAATAAAAAATAAAACAATGCCAATTCTATAAATTTAATAAATGAAAAATAAATTCACAAATAAAAAGTAAAAATAATTTAGGATTTAGTATACAATGTCTGACATTTAATTAGCTATTAATTAATTTTATATTCACTAATAAACAATTAAATTATAAAAATACAATACATTTAATAATTAGAAAATAAATTCACAAATAAAAAAATAAAACAAAAAATAATTTACAAAACATTAAAACACTACGTTTCATTATTAAATGTCTGACATTTAATTAGCTAATAAATAAAAATCAAAACAGAATAAAATAAATGTAATATATATGCATATATTTTTATATTCACTAATAAAAAATTATCATGAAAATTCAATACATTCAATAAATAAAAAAAAAGTTCACAAATAAAAATAATGTAATAAAGTAAATGTAATAAATTAATTAATTAATTCACTAATTTAAAAAAAAATGACTATGATATTACCCTAATAGTTTATTCATACATTTTGTACACAACAGTGAATAGAAGGCATTACACTGTATCCAGCTATCCCTCTTATTTGTTGCACTCACACGCCCCCTGGGAACAGAGATGTAAACTACAGCTTTACCAGCAAAAAGTTAATAAAATATAACTAAAGTTAAAGGTGCACCAAGTAACTTTTTCCAATTTAAATGGCTTTACATCTAAAGAAATGTGTTTTAAATGACCATGCATGAGATACTCGCATGAGCAATTGTTTGATGCTACAAGGCATAGCCAGTCACAAGGTCAGCTAAATACATTATCGCTGTTATATGGGACACTTTTAGTGCAGAATCAATTATTAATAAGTGCCAGGCAGGTATTTCTACAATAGTTACCCAACTCTTTTGCTCGATGTTGCATCCTTTTAGTCCAGGACCACTTTTATAAGATAAATACTTTGTGCAGGTTTAAATGAGAACCATAAATTCAACATTTAGCTTTCAAGGGGCAGAAAGTGTATGAGACAGGAGTCAGCATGCAAAACAAAGGATACTTCACGAATTCAATGGCGTTTGTCCTTAAATATCCCAAACCGACAGACTCGTTGAAGGAAGACATGTTGGGGTGGATATTTTTTTCTGTGGACAAACAGACAAGATGTGGACATTAAAGATTAAAAACATACATCTCACTACTGGAAAAAAAAAAGACTGAATGTGAAACTAACGCAATACTCTAAATATATATATATATATATATATATATATATATATATAAACCAACTCTACATTTTCCAAATATTCATAATTGAAAAGACTCATAAATACTATAATACTACAGAAATAATGGTAACACTTTACAATAAGGTTCATTAGTTAACTACATTAGTTAACATGAACTAATAATGAACTGCACTTATACAGCGTTTATTAATCTTTGTTAATGTTAATTTCAACATTTACTAACGCATTATTAATATCTTGTTAACATTAGTTAATGCACTGTGAACTAACATGAACTAACAATGAACATCTGTATTTTTATTAACTAACGTGAGCGTAGATTAGTAAATACAGTAACAAATGTATTGTTCATGGTTAGTTCATGTTAGTTAATACATTAACTAATGTTTAACTAATGAACCTTATTGTAAAGTGTTACCGAAATAATACTAAAAATAATACTGATGTTAACGTACGTTTGTACAGCATGTTTCAGGCCTAAATATTGTCTTTTTAGTGCAAATGTACTTGCCTTCGGCTTCATCAAAGCTGGTGAACTTGACGGCCTGGGCGTAGTTGACGATATTGGACAGATACGGGTGGATGTTAGTAGTGGCCGCCACATACGTGTACGACTGAATCAGTGCTTGTTCATCAGCCACATTCGTTTCACCAGCCTGTGAAAATATAGCAGTCAAACCATTACAACAATAGAAATATTAAGGAAATGTGCTGTGTTTGTCCGAGCAGATCTCACCAGCTCAAAAGTGTTTGTTCAAATCTCTAACTCTGAGTTTGCTTTGCTAACAAGCTCCAGTTCTCAACAGTTTCTTAATGCACGGCGATGACAGCGAGATTCCCGTCATCAGAAGGAAAGAGACAGTAATGGGTAAATCTGGCAGAAATATAAAAGCTTCTTCAGCCCATTATCATGATAAAAGGCTTCGAGTGAAGTCTGTGTTCATTCATGACACTCCTCTCCAAATAACAAAAACTCACGATTGTCTCTACTTCTCCTCTGATCTTTGAAGAAGAACAAACTGTCAGAAGTTACTTTAATAAAGCAAACCGGGGCCAGTTTTCAAATATAGAAATTATCACTTCTTTAAAAGATAAAAGCAACAGTTCACACACACAACTTAATTTCTTCTGTGAAGAACAATTTTTTTTTTTAACTAAAACCATAAAAATATTTTTGTAACCTAAAAATAAAATACATAAAAAAAACCGATATAAAAATATACAAAAAACATAAAAAAAAGCTAGTCGACCACATTTCTAATTTTCATTTATATGCATCTTTAATATGTATTTCATTTATATATATTAATATAAAATAACTATAAATAAAACAAAAAAGTTCTTAAAACTATATAAATATAAAAAAACTAATAAAAATGACAGAAATGCAAGAAAATTGCTAACTCTTTCAAATTAAAATTAAAAATGTAAAAATAAGAGATTAAAAATTGCAATAAAAATTAAAATATTTATAAAAAGTGAGTGAATGTATTTTTTAAAAAAAAGTAAAAATTCAAAATATTAATTAAAACTATAATGGTATATCAGTGATATTATAATAATATTTAATAATAATAGATAAATCAGCATAAAAGCAAATACATGCAGTGGAAGCCACTTTTAAGATACTTTTATTATGTTTTTGACGTCACTATGAAGTGTCTTTGTAACTAAAAACAATTAAACTCAAAAGAAATATTAATAAAGGTTAAATAAAATACTTATAAAAAAAAAAGGTTATACTACAGAAAGACAAAAACACAAGAACAAAATTACTGAAACTTTAACATTAAAAACGGAAAATATGTATAAAAAAATCTAAATATTAATAAAAGCTATAATATAACACTGATAAAAGCAAGTAATTATAGTGCAAACCATTTTAGGATCACAATATTAATACAAACTATAACAGTATATCAATGATAGTATAATACCACTGATAAAAGCACCATAAATGCTTCACTATAAACTACAGCGTACAGTATGTGCTTGTATTTTAATATAATCTGCCACTGCACGGAAAAGAAACAAACAGCAGACTTGTTTGGAGTCACATGAGGGTGAATAAAGTGAATTTTGATTTCTGGGTGAATTATGGCTGTAATGGTGATTATGTAAGGATGCTGTAAGGACCTTTCTGGGTCGGAGCGCCTCTTCCTCACGATTCTCTTCCTCAGTGATCAGACATCCGTGAATCCGCTCGGGATGAGCTTCGTTCAGCAGCTCTGCTACGGATTCAAATATACATTTCATTACTGAGAAAAAAAGACTACATGTGACCCTGGACCACAAAACCAGTCATAAGGGTCCATTTGAATTTGACCCTTTTTGAAATTGAGATTTATACATCATAATAAATATGCTCTCCATTGATGTATGGTTTGTTAGGATCGGACAATATTTGGCCGAGATACAACTATTTGAAAATCTGGAATCTGAGGGTGCAAAAAAATCAAAATATTGAGAAAATCATCTTTAAAGTTGTCCAAATGAAGTTCTTAGCAATGCATGTTACTAATCAAAAATTAAGTTTTGATATATTTACAGTAGGACATTAATAAATATCTTCATGGAACAATGTATTGTTGGCTATTGCTACAAATATACCCCAGCGACTCAACACTGCTTTTGTGCTCCAGGGTCACTTATGTGAAACTAATACAATACTTTCAAATATAGAGTAGAAACGATACACAAGACAATATATGATTGAAAACAAATGCAAATGTTAGCCAATCATAATGGAACTCATTTGCATACAGCAGCAAAATGATCCTGTTCAACTGATCCGAGACTGTTATTTTAATATTATAAATACTGCTACAATATTAATTCATATAATTAATTCTTTTTAGATTTTTTTGTTATCATTTTAGTTTAATTTTTAATTTTAGTTGACGTTTTAGTAATTATGTTGCTGTGTTTTTGTATTTTTTATTTTCAGTTATAGTATTTTTATATTTTCAGTTATTTTAATTTTAGTTTACGCTTTGGTACATTTTTATGTGCTTTTGCCATTTTTTTTATAAGTTTTCATTAATATTTATATTTAGCTTTATTTAATTTTTTATTTCAGTTTTGGTTTGAGTAAGTTTAGTACTAAAACTTATTTTATTTCAGTTAGGTTAAATTTTACATTTTCGTGAAGGTTTTTCAGTGTAATTGTTTTTTAAGTGTTTTTAATGTAATTTGTTTTATTTCCGCTTTATTTCAGTTGACAGATTTGTTTAGTTTTTTCATAGTTTCAGTTAATGACAACAACACAGAGACTGGGAAATTACCATGCATATCTAAATTATGACTAATGTACAGAATAGGTGCTTTTACAGCCTGTAACTGGAAGCATTTTAATAGTTTCATGCATAAAGCATTATATGTAAACAGATTATGGGAATGCATTAATTGAAAAATGAATAGCCTGAATGCAATGTAAGACGCTTTGGATAAAGCCATCTTTTGTTCTTAGTATGCAAGGAAACAGATTAGACCTCTAGTTTTAAATACGGTGCAAAAATGTATTGCAACCAAGCAAATAATGAACAGATGTGCTTTGCATTTTAATGACTCTTGCTCACCGGTGGATGTCTCCTCCTCATTCTCATCTTCAGACATGTTTGTGGAGATGCTCGGCTCTCCGGCCTCCATGTGCTTCCTGAAGTGCTCCAGCTGTTCTGTTTGAAAAAGCGTATTAACATACATCACTTTCTATGAGTTTTAGGACCTTGAGAATTACGTTTCGTGACATACTAACAATGAAACTACTTCACAAAAACAAATATTTACTATGGTTAATTCCAAAATACCATAGTTACTTCATGTATTACTTCAGTGACCAGAACATCATATCAGACCAGAACATGAGGATGTGATATTAATTAATTATTTATTTTATTTGCATCTGGTAGAAATAACTGTGGTAAAGATATCACTACTTTTTTCAACTTCAGGTTTTAATCTTCTGTTCGGCAACATCTTATAATATTCGGTAACACTTTACGATAGTGGCAACTGATAAGGCATTCACATATTTTTTGCAGATTAATAGACGTATAATCACATTTGACAATTTATGAATCAAAGTTGATGTATTTCTTATGATTTAAAAAGTGCATCAACAAATGACGTTGTTATAATGCAATAATGCTTGTTTTTAAAGAAAGTTATTTCATGAAATGTTACCCATTTAAAAATACCCCCAAATACATAAATCAATAAATATGGTAACACTTTATAGTATCTGCAGGTTAACTGATCAAGTATTTATACACTGTGTTCCATATTAATAGATGCACAATCACATTTGAAAATCAAATGTATGAATCAAAGTTGATGAATGGTATTTCTCATCATTTAGAAAGTTATTAAATTAAATGAAAATGTAACTCATTTAAAAATACCCCCATAAATAAATAAATATTTGGCAACGCTTTATAATGTATGCAGGCTAATTGATAGGTTATTTTTAAATAATATATCCTGTTTTCAATGTAGATGTACAATCACATTTGAAAATGAATGAATGAAACTTCATGAAAGGTATTTCTCCATGTAAAAACAGATAATCTCATAATAATCCAATAAAATGTTTTTAAGAAAGTTATTAATAAACATTAAGTAATGCAGATTAAAAAAAAAACATAATAGAGAATAAATTAATTAAAATTGTTACTAGAAATGTAACGGATGACTTTTTTGCAGTAATGTGAATGCTATCAGGCTGATATTCTACATCTGCACGCACCTGCAGCCGGTCAGCAGCACCTGTCTGTACATCTCCACTGATGACTTCCCTCCAAACTGTCTGCCGGTCAGGTACGTGTTGTGAGACGAGTTGATGAAGTAGTGAGACAGCGGATGATCCATCTCCTGATAAACCTCCAGGCGGTCCAGAAACACAGGAGCGTTTTCATCAGACATCAGATACCGGCAGAACCCGTCACATGACATCAGACCTGCACAAAGCCGTCCATCCATTCATTACTCATGCATTTATTAATGAGATGTTCAAGAGAGTCCTTTCATTTATCTAAATCTGTCTGTTGAAATCAACATTAGTTGCTGTACTTCTACACTAGGTGGCGTTCCAAGATTACAAAAGTGTATTTACATAATAAGATACGAATGTGACTTTAAGGCATGAGCAATGCGAACTATGAATAAGCATTTAAACCAAAACAGTAATTTTTAATTTTACTGTCCAGTAAAACTAGACAACATAAGATAATAAAATAAACACCTAAGGGTGGTCTACATATAATTAAACAACTGCTTGCCATATAAATAAATAAAGTTATTTTACTATGTGAAAATATGCTGTAGGAAACTGTTTGAACATGGAACAACGGTCAATTATACAGTACATTACATATTTTGTTTTGTTAATATATATATATATATATATACACACACACAGTTTATGATTTTATATATACACTAGTGCTGTCAAACGATTAATCGCATGCAAAATAAAAGTTTTTGTTTACATAATATATGGGTGTGTACTGTGTATATTATGTATTTGCACACACACACACACACACACGTATATATTTAAGATGAATATGTTATGTTTATATATTAAATATATTTATATATAATATAAATTATATAATTATATTATGTGCATGTAAATCCATGTAAATATTTTCAAAATAAAAATTGTATGTGTGTCTTTATATATACATAAGAAATATACACGGTACACACTAGGCCTGGGCGATAAAATGGTATCGATATTTATCGACGGTACACCTTCTTCGATAACGATTGAAAAAATTTTCGATATGGTGCTCGATGTAGGCACGTGCTATGAGTGACGCAGACAGCACACACAAACACGAACACGTGCTGTGCCTGCCTGTGATGAGGAGATTGTGAATAAAGAAGTATTCCAGAGAGCTGGGTAATAATGGGTAATAAATAAGAGTAATAAAAGACAAAACAAATACATTAGACACCATTCGAAGTATAAATAGTCACATATAAACACAATAACGTGTCACACACCTCTCCTCTTCAGTTTGTCATCAGGTTCATATCTCTGTATGATTTGGAAAGCACATTTAGAGTCGAAGAACGGGAAGAGTATTTCATTCAGACG
>NW_015505639.1:317086-318047 GCF_001515645.1 Sinocyclocheilus grahami | reverse complement strand
GGAGGACATTTTCAGCAGATTTTAATTTTTGGGTGAACTGTTCCTTTAACTCATGTTTCTGGTGTTATTATGAATGATTCATCAGTGACATTATTCATGTTTCATGTTGAATGTAATTTACACAGCTCATTTTACTGCAGTCTAGTTAGATTAACGGTTTAATATTCAAGCTCCTCATGATTAAATATAAAACTGTTTTGTTTAGTGTTGTGTAACTCCTAGGAAAAATTCTTCCAAAACAACATTCATTCATGCAAAGTGACAAACATAACAGTAAACTACTATAGTTCATTGATGAGAAGGTGTTTGCAAATCTATTTCTTAAAGTCAGCATGAAACTGCATTCAAAAGCCATTTTAATTACATAATGGGGCCTATTTGCAAAGATAACAGTCTATTTATGGAGATGGACGTTATTATTACATTTCAATGAAAGATTATACATTTTTATATATTCAAAATATAATTTAATACAAATATTTTTAGGAATAACATGCACTGATGAATCTTTCATAATAAGACCAAGAACATAATTTGACTTTATAATGAATATAATAGACAATAATGGATCAAATCCACCATTAGCAAACTATTTATAAAATTACTAAAACAGCAATCATTACAGAATATCTTGCCGAATTCACACATTTAATATAGTAAAGCTTTATATTTGTTGCTTAATTAATTTAATATACTGCATTTTTAAACAAACAATACAAGTTCAGATTGCATGCTTACAGCGTCTTGAACAGTGCTTCAATATCCGTTCTGGGACAAATCTTCTGCGTAAGGCTGTAGAACTTGTCAAATTTGAAGATCTCATGCTCGATTTCATCGTTCTGTTAATGACATGAAAACAAACCAAGAGTTCTCCAATTAGAAACAAACCAGCTGGAAGGGTGTAAATTCATTTGACTGTCTTCACGTAAGTTGCGGAGGTACCCCTTGTTCCCTTGAGAGA
>NW_015505639.1:311014-313558 GCF_001515645.1 Sinocyclocheilus grahami | reverse complement strand
GACACATTCACTGGTTATAAAGACGGATATGACGCTTTTAAACATGTGGATGTCCTTCATTAGATCAAGTGTCTGTATCTGTGCATCTCAAACACTGCAGCATAATTTCTTTTCATTAGATCTATTGTTTAATCAATTCAAAGATTACTTTTACATCAAACATGTTTGCTTGAAAAGTATGCTTGTATTTCTTTATATAACCTTCTAAATGCATTGACACAGACTGCTGGTCCAAGGTTTGGAATAATTAAAATATTTTGAAACAAGTCTCTTCTGCTCACCAAGGCTGCATTTATTTCATTTAAAAAAATACAGTAAAAACAGGAGTACTGTGAAATATCATTACAATTTAAAATGTCTGTTGTCTATGTGAATATATAGTCAAATGTAATTTATTTCTGTGATCAAAGCTGAATTTTCTGCATCAATACTCAAGTCTTCGGTGTCACATGATACTTCAGAAATCATTCTAATATGCTGATTTTTATCAAGGTTTTACTGTATTATTGATCAAATAAATGCAGTCTAGTTGAGCATTAAATATCTTAATTCCAAATGTTTGACTGACACTGTACAAAACAAAAGTGACATTTTTTTATCTAATGCAATGACATACAGACATTTTAAGTACAACTTGAGTGGCCAAATATATTTTGCACACTGTATGAATAATCGCCATAAAATATATCAAGATGTGATCTAGTAATTGACATTAATCAAATATCAAAACTAGGGTTTCTTCATTAGAATGCTGAAAGTACCTCCTGACGGGTATTTTTCCATTCACATTGGTCAAAAATGACAACCGCATCCAACTGCAGAAAATAAATCAAAACACAAGCAAAGAAGAAACACTGAATATGTAAGCAAAAAGACATTGCATTATTAAATATTCTAGGTTAAGGTTAATAAACAAGTTCTTCCACCTTCAAAAAAAAAATTTTTTTACAGCTTAAATAACACACAATTCCCTGAGGAATTAATGTAAGTGCATTGAAATCATTTGTAATGTCTTGCCTCACAGACTTTCATTAGATGTGCATTACAGTGAACAAGAATTTTGCTTATTTTTACAAGTTTTGATAGAAAAGTATTTATCTGTGGCAACTGACAGCACATCATCAATGTTGCTGATTGAGCTTAGTAACTTGTTTCGAATATTAATTGAAAGAAAATGTGATTTTCTAGGTGATTAGCTTGCATCAGTAACAAGTCAGAAACACGGCTGCTGGTCAAATCATTTCCTTGAATACTTCATGAAACCTTAAAAGTGACTCAGTGACTCGACACACAGCACATCAGCAGGCTGAAATCGCTCCAGTGATTTATAGCTGTGGTGGCACTCACTGTTTTCTCAGGCAGGTCATCGGACACACGTTATTCGCTCGAGAGTTCTGAATCAATGACCGCAAG
Organism: Sinocyclocheilus grahami; assembly: GCF_001515645.1. NCBI lineage: Eukaryota > Metazoa > Chordata > Actinopteri > Cypriniformes > Cyprinidae > Sinocyclocheilus > Sinocyclocheilus grahami. The sequence continues at coordinate 312,145 of NW_015505639.1, read as the reverse complement.
CCGTCCATCCATTGCTGCAGAAACACACAAGCAAATATGAGGATAAAACTTCAAATGTCAGTGAGTTTCCAGTCTCTTTGTGGCCAACATGACTGATGAAACAAAAAAAATGCTAACATGCTGATAGATTTTTCTTAGAAAGGCAAATCAATAGCACTTTTTAGTTCATGCATTTCCTGGGAATCGAACCCATAACCTTGGAGTTGCATACTCATTCACATGCTTTATTGAAAAGTTCATCTGAAAATTAAAAAAAAACCTGAAAACGTACTCACCCTTAGACCATCCAAGATGTAGATGAGTTTGTTTCTTCATCAGATTTGGAGAAATGTAGCACTTCATCACTTGATCAGCAATGGATGCTCTGCAGTGAATGGGTGCCGTCAGAATGAGAGTTCAAACATCTGATAAAAACATCACAATAATCCACAAGTAATCCACAGCACTCCAGTCCATCAGTTAAAATCTGGAGAAGACAAAAGCTGAAACAACTCCATCATTAAGAAGTTTTTAACTTCAAACCTTTGCTAAAATACGAGTCTCTAATCCATAATAACGCTTCGAACAGTGAAAAAGTGGTCTGGTCTGAATCAGGAGAGAAATCTGCTCAGATCAAGCTCCGTTTACAAGCCAAAACAGCTCTAAACAAATATGTGGCTGGATTTTGATGAGAGAGACAACAGGAGATGGACTTTTTCACTGGATGAAGCATTATTATGGATTATGGACTCGTATTTTAGCAAGAAGCAATGGTTTGAAGTTAAAAACGTACTAAAAACGTACAAACACGCAGCTTTTGGTTTCACAAGATGTTAATTGATGGACTGGAGCGGTGTGGATTATTGTGATGTTTTTATCAGCTGTTTGGACTCTCATTCTGACGGCACCCATTCACTGCAGAGCATTCATTGGTGAGCAAGTGATGCAATGCTACATTTCTAAACAGCTGTTCCCATGAAGAAACAAAATCATCTACATGGCCTGCGGGTGAGTACAATTTCAGCAAATCTTCCTCTAACCCCTTAAAATGAAGCACTGGGAATGAACCCATTAAATGATTGAGACTGAAGGACTGCATGATTGAAAGAGTGGATGATGTGCTGTAAACATATTGCCATTTTGTAAACATGT
>NW_015505639.1:309137-310132 GCF_001515645.1 Sinocyclocheilus grahami | reverse complement strand
TTTTTTTTTAAATGTACATGACTTTTTATATTTAAGGAACATGTTTTACATATTTAATACATACGTATGTATGTATTAGACAGTTTGTAAAGTAAACATATTACACTATTTTTTATATCAGATATCATATTATAATGTGATAGTCCAGGAAAAACATGCATTTTGTAATTAAATGTAAAATCAGGGCCCAAATTTGACTGAAGACATTTGAACATGTTTAACAGATCAATCCAAAATAATTACTCTATCCATAATCTTTTATTTCTGCTCATGATGCATGTATGATGTTTCCCCCATTAATCACAGCTAGAGAGCGCAGACGTTACCTTAGCAGTGCTGCTGTTTTGCGTGACCATGCACATGAAGCTCAGGTTAACGAGGTCTGTGCCGCTGCATATGCAGATGATTCTGTCCTCCAGGTTACTCTCACATTTTCCCGCGGCCTCCAACGCCGAGAGGATCTTTGGGTCCTACAGAAAGTTCATGAACACAAAATGAACAAATCAGTCACCATTAGTTCTCAAATCACAACACAACCTCATCAACATATACATGTATAAAGTGCTGTCAGTCTTGATGAAAAATAAATTAATGAAAAACATTCAAAAACAAATGAAATTATATTTAATGTAAAAAAAAGCAGAGTGGCTCTTCATTTTATTCATGTCAGATTGAATAAATTTCAGGGCTGTTATTAAGATGCCGACATTTTATCTTTAGAATAAAGTGCAGTGATGAATCATTTACAATAAAACGACGAAAAAGATGAATTAAGAAAGTAAATAGAGTTTCATGTTGAATTGAGAAGTTGTACCTTTGGCACACTGGTATCTCGTATGCTGTTAATAAGGGAAAACTCTAAAACTTGACCCTCCTAAGAAAAACAATATGAAACAAATCACAATTACATATGCAAGATTTGATCACAATCCCTTGCGCTACAGAAGAAGAGCTTGCTTTTTGAATGCATGAGCCTACAATATAGAAATTTTAAT
>NW_015505639.1:266318-309127 GCF_001515645.1 Sinocyclocheilus grahami | reverse complement strand
GAGTGGATGATGTGCTGTAAACATATTGCCATTTTGTAAACATGTTTTTTCTCTCTTAGAGATTTACGAGTGTGCTATTTTTACAGAAGATTCCAGGACATAAAGATGCCACATCGAAGGCTCTCCTAATGCAAACACTCTTTCTTCCCAGAAATCTAATAATGAATCAAGCACATGTTTCAGACAAAACACAGGGGCGAGACCAACACAGGGTCCCGAAGCAGCAGCTGCTTGCTAGTTCAACACAAGTGCTCGCATCCCAGGGGTCACCACGGACCCTCGAGACGAGCCGATAACATCAGCAGTGCTTTAAGACACGGCAGCGGTGACGGCACAGTGACAGGCGGATGTCAGGAGCTGGAATTAGATGACCTTCCTTCAGCTGAAATCCTTTAGGGAAAGGCTGAATCTGCGGTCAGTTTTTCTATATATAATTTTTTATTTTATTTACATAAGTATTTTTATTAATATATTTATGTTTTATTAAAGAACTTAAATATTTATAAAAAAAACCATCTAAAAAATAAAAATCTGTCAGATTATATACAGAACCTGACTGAAGATTCAATCATTATATATTTGTATATGTGTATATGTACATATAACAGATTTTTATTATATTTATAATGATACATTTACATACTTTTTATACTTGATTATTTAAATTTATTAAATGTTACATGAATATTTTGATATATTATTTATATAGATGTATAATTTATACATACTTTTTTATAGATCTTTTTATTTATATATAAAATAAAATATGTAGAAAAATAAATCAAATTAAATCGGTTAAAAAGTCCGATAAAGCAGATTTGTATTATTTTGAATTTTGAATGCATGTACTTTTCATATTTTACATTATATTTATAGTATTTATCTATAAAATGTAAGATTGATATTTTGTTATATTTTATATGTACATAAATAAATTATTTAACAGATTTTTATTTTATATATAAAAATGTAATATTAAATCTAATAAAATCTGTTAAAAACTAAAAACATTTTTTTTTAAATGTACATGAATAAAACAAAAATAAAAGTGTAAAAAAACTATACTAAAAACTAGAAAGTTTCTCAGTCATATAAAAACAACACTGAATATTTCTGAATGTAATAATACAATGTGATTTATAGTATTTATAATGTTTGTAAATGTTTTGATTTATGTTCTAGTATTTTATTGCAGTCAACTAAAACTAAAGTCCGAAACACACTGCACAATCTTCGGCTGTCCCAGACGATGTTATAGGTTTGCTAAAATCATGCAGTGTGTCTCAGGCTTAAAATCATAATAAAAACGTGTGTTACTTAAAATAAAATAAACTTTAACTGAAAAAAAAACCTTGTTTTGTTTCAGCTAGTTGTCAACGCAACATTTCTCATTTTTATTTAGTTTAACGTGTTAAAAAAGCAAAATAAATAAAAGTAAAAAAGTTTAAATTTAATTCAATGAAATACGGAAAATATACCAATATAAACTAGAGATGCACCGATCGATCGGCCAGGGATCGGAATCGGCCGATTTTCCTCATGATCGGCCCGGATCGGTTATCGGCCGGTCAGTCTCACTGCTTTCCAAAACGCGCGCGCACCACCACTGATCTATATTAGTGGAGCGCACAATCCACGCTCAGTCTCAAACAACTTGTGAGCCACAAATACCAAAATGAGTGGCTAGCTGCGCTAAAACGTTCAAATACATAAAAATGCCCATGTCAAAATGCCCATCTTGGCGAGTATCCAGTTAAACACAGTCAGTTTTGGAACGTTAAATAGTTGAGAAAGAGAACGTATGTTTTGTAACAGTATATTGGGTCCGTGGATAAACTCTTAAAGGTCTCATATTTTACACCTTTCTGGAGTTTTATTTTAGGTTTTGATGTCCTTAAGAATATATATTTGCGGTATAAGTACCAAAAACCATCTCAATATATTTTTACAGCTCGTCTCTCAGGAGCTCTGCTGAGAACAGGTCGATTTTGGCCTGTCTAATTAATATTCATGAGCCTCTCTTCTGATTGGCCTGTTGTTTTCTGAGTGACGCACGCCCAGGGTAACCACAAGTAACTAGGGTCAGCGACGTCACAGCGCTAGCTGGAGGTGGCCCATTCAAAGCAGTCGGCAGATCTGGTTTCGTGGTTAAAGTTAACCTTTTCGACATGTTTCCGTGTTGTTGTTGCTCAGCAATGGCAAGGACGCAATGTTGTCTGGGGGTTTGGCTAAAGGAGGGTGGGATGGTGGGCGGTGCTCGGGGTGGTGACTGAAGGCGGTGACTGTGTAGTTCTGACGTCAACTTTTTACGGAAGTCACAACGGTTCGTGAAAAATCACAGCTACTTTATGCAGGCTGTGTGCATTTTACTGTGGACTGACTGTTTTGAAACTTATATGGTAGTTAAATAGCCCCTAGACCTCAGTTATCATGAAAAAAAGCCAGGAAATTGCTGCTGTCTGTCATGTTAATCAAAGAACAAAAGACAAGGAAAATCACTTTCTGCTCTTGACTGCTCTTGAATTTTATAACTTTTATGGTAAGTATTAATCTGTATTTAATTTTTACAATGAAGACTACAAAAATTTAAAACACTGAATGTGTTATTTTACATCTGATTACTTTAATTTCTGTAGTATTTCTTACCTGAATAAAAACTTACTTAACCTGAAAAACTTAGTTTCATGGCTCTCTTTATTCTATTGCATTTATTTGTGCTGTTGTTTGCAATTTTTGTATTTGTTCTTATTTTATTAATGACTCTTTACTTGTTTTTTTTTATGAAAATAAAACTTTGCGTTAAAGAAAAGTAGATTTTTGTTTGTGTATGCTGTCAATTATAGTTCTTTGAAAGAAAATCAGAATCGGCAAAAATCGGTATCGGCAGATCACACTAACAAAAAAATCGGAAATCGGAATCGGCCAAGAAAATTGCAATCGGTGCATCTCTAATATAAACCAATTAAACACTATAATAGTACCTTAATAACACAGACCAGTATTTTACATGGTTTATGAATGTAATACTAAAATGAGATTTATGCACCAGGGGCCTGTTTCATAAAACAAGTTCACCAAATAAGCCGGGTTTATTTCAATTAGTCTAGACTTATTGTCAGTTGATTTGGTTCAAAATAAGTCAGACTAACTGAAATAAGCCTGGCTTATTTGGTAAACTTGTTTTATGAAACAGGCCCCAGTGCAACTAATCTGTGTGGGGTTTTATTAATTTCCACCAATGCCATTTTGACCTCATGTGAGGCTTATTTTCTGGAAATAGGGTGCTTTCACATCACCACTGAAGTACATACTTTTAATGCATGGAAGATAAATTGAGACACAACCAAAAGCTGCTAGAAACTAGAATGCATTACATTCTCACACAGTTTCTACCTTTCCCTCACTTTTCCACGTCAGGAAGAATCCAAAAGCATCCACTTTGAAAAAACAGTTTGATTCAAAGACAAGCGGATCCTGCAAACAACGGAAACAAAGCAGAAATAAACACTGAGCTTCATCTGAAACATGTTTGTTAGTACATCACAACTTTATTAGACCGTGATGCGCTTGTAACATTTACAGCACTTGTTCTATAAAGGGTTGCATTACACTATTAAGGTTCACTGAGAGAGCTGCTATGAGAAACTTTCTGTCAATCAGGAAAGCAGAAATTAATTTTCTATTTATCTTCTGCTGAATTAACTCTCCCTGTTGCATCTTGGGAAAAAATAAACAAAGTAAAATAAACCACCTTCATAAAGTCAACACAATCAACATTCCATCCCCATCCATTTACGCATTCAAGAGATAATGCCAAAGATATAATGATAACAAACAAATAAAGCTGAATTTCATTTCATATCGACAGAGAGAGGGACCTCCGAGTGCTCTCAGAGCCTCATGGGAAATCTGTACGCCGCTTCAACAGCTCAGATCCAGTCTCTGACACGTCGTTCATGAGAATACATCCTTCCAGAAAACTTTTATTCCAAGATAAACTTCTCCAGGCTGAGCGAATGTTCCCATGGGACGAGTGTCTTTGAGAACACAGATGTTCACAGTATCCTCTGCGATTAAAGCAGCCGGCCACGTTACTTCAAACATATCATAAACCATAGTATATGTACAGCAGCTAAGCTATAAATTTTGTTTTATTTAGTCTAGCTTGAATGAATCTAATAAAAACATGTCCAGGTCTCAGGAAAAAAACAACAACAACAAAAAAAAACTCTTAATTAAGTGAAGTGTAATTACGCACCTTTTACCCAATAAACTACTTTGTATTTCATTACTGAAATGCATCCAGAACATTAAATTTAGTAGTTTTTGGACTGTTTGTTTTCAAATGGACACATTTTTTAGTGTATTATTATTATATATATATATTTTTTAAACTATGGAACATAATGACTTTTTTTTTTTTTTTTTCAATCAGCAAAAAATAAAGCCGGTACAATATATACTACCATGATGATTACTTTTTTATTTAAAATAAAACAAATTTCCCATTAGAGTGGAGAATATGAGAATAAAACTTAATTTGTATGCATTTAATTTAATCTAAAAATATCATAGAAAATAAAAATAATAATATAATATAAAGATTTAAAATAAATTATTTTCATATAATTATTTAAAATATATATATATATTTATAAATACACCATAATGATTACTTTTTTTATTTAAAATGACATTTTTTCCTATTAGAGTGGGGAATATGAGAATACAATTCCATTTAATATAACAAATTAATTTAAAAAAATAATATAAATACAATTTAATATACAAAAATGAAATCATATCAATTATACACAAATTACTGATATTCTCCTAAAAACAATATATTATAAAAATATTACAAATACAAAATAAAGTATATTTGGTGATATCAAATAATATTATATTCTCTTAAAAATACAATATATATAAAAATATATAAAATCATATCATGTAAATTATATAATTACTTTAAATATTGTATTAAAACTGTAATTTTTAAAGTAAATTTTAAACAAATTCAATGATTTATGTGTACGATGGTAAACCATGTGCACTATGTACTATGTGTGTTTATGATTTACCATAGTACACACCAAAGTCAATGAGTCAGAGAAATATTCATACCTCATCAAATCTGTCAAAATATGCTCCTTCCAGCATGAAATGAGGAACAGGCCGCTGCCAGTTGAACTCATATGGTTTCGCCATTTGACCTACAGGACGGGAAAAAAACACAAGCTTTCAGAGCGAGAGAATGAGTGTGTGTATCTGAGATCAAGCTCAGTGTTTTAATCATCTCAGTCCCGTATGGGAGGTCCATCTAAATCAGAAGGCCTAAATCCCAAACGTCCAGCCCAAAACATGCCTGCACAAACACAGGACATGTCATTCACTGAATCACATGTTAAACAACAAAAACATCCAAGAGCCGCTCATGTCTGCTTGAAAATCTGCTAAATAGCCACACAAGTCTGAAAAAATATTCATGGAAATACATACAGAAGGAAATTAAGATGTAAAACATGTTTACTGTGGCTCATAATCTAAATGCAATGTTCAAAGAACACAAAAAAATATCAAACAACACAAGAAAGATGACAAATATACAATGTAAAATATGATTTTTTTTTAGCTTAAAAACAAAGAGTATTAAGAGTATGTTTTACAAGAGCCTATTGCAGTCTTTCTTCTTCAAAATTTCATGTTTAATTCATTATTATTTGCCATTTCTTTGAAATTATTTGTGAAATTTACAAGCGCTTTGAAAACTGTTTCTACACCATTTTTTGCAGTGTATTATTTAAAAACCATACCACAAATTATGTAAAACACATGGACAAAATGACATGAGTATCTTCACTCATATCCATATCTTTTTGCCATTAAAACGCAGGATTTTATACTTATGGTATATTTATAGTATAATGATTAGACATGCAGTGTTTCTGAGCTCATTAAATGGCTGAACTGAACTGCAAAAAATATGTATGTATTTATTTGTTTAAATAAATTAAAAAAATAAAACCACACAAATTCAGACTAGAGTCACTAATGAAGGCAAATGTCAATTGCAAAGCTGAACTTTGCTATCTAAACAAGAGCAGTTTACATAAATGTGACAGTGGGGCAAGTTGTCACATACATTTTAAATGCTGCACATTTATACAAATTGATAACTACAATATTTGTTGACAAACAAACATTCCTTGATATTTTAGATTTGACCTTTTTTTACACTATTTTATTAATTGTTTTGTTACATGAATGCTTTACTACCTATACTTGACTGAAAATTCAATAATACGCTGTTTAATGACAAATTCCCATCAAATGTTTTGTGCATATACAGAGAAAAAAAAGGCAATTATGAGGAATATTCATTGTAAAATGTGTGACAACAAGTCCCAGTTTCCCCTACAGTATGTGGAGTGGGAATGATATTTTCCATTAAACCGTTTGCTCTTTTTACATTGACTATCACTTAAAATAGACTAATACAATCCGATACAACAATAATTTTATACTGAATATACATTATACTGTATATACCAAAAAACTGAACACACTTCAATGGTATGAGATGACTAGATGCTTTCAACTGATTTCCTATTCCTATTCCTATAACTGTCACCAACTGAACTGCAGTGCTCAAACTATTTCAAATATAGTGAATTAAGCTACAAACTCGATCATAATGCACAATATTTCCATCTAACATGTATTTTGAGATGCAGCTTGTAATATTAATGGAGTGTTTCACTAGTTAGCAGTAAACTGGTTCCCTTTCAGTCGGTCACTCTCGACGTCACGTTGCATGCGATGATTGTATCCAGCTGCCGCTGATCGCAGTGCGAGTATAATTAGGCAGCAGGTGCAACGCATACTCAGCTTTTCGCTTCGGAGCTGAGCGGTTGTTTCATTCTGCTCCTGACTTCTGCTTCGTAGAGAAGAAACTCAACGAGTTCAGCGCACTCTTAGGAAGCGCTGGTGCTGGTGGTACGGAGCTTCAGCGGCGGTGGTTCTTCCCGTGTCGAGTGGGTTGCACACATCAGGCTGCACTACCCCCTGTTTGTGTTGCAGGCGGTCATCTCCCCTGTGCGCTTCAGCACACTAAAAGAGTAATTTCTAAAAGAGCATTCATGGGTGGACATCTTTTTAAAGGCATACCTTTCAAAGATGCCCTTCCAGCTGTGCGTTTCTGGATGTGGTCATTACCTGGTGCCGAGTGATGGTCACGATCGCTGCCTCACGTGTCTGAGCGTTAAGCGCGCTGAGGTGGCGTTTGTGGATGAGTCATGCTCTCATTGCGGGAAAATGACTGTCGCGGAGTTGCGGACCAGGCTCGGTTTCCTACAAAGGGGTGGGGTGCCCGTGCCTCTGCCTAGAACTTGGGTTCCCCCTGGCGGCTTCTGGGGGGGGGGGGGGGCTACTTCTGGCAGTAGCTGGACTGGTCTTACGGTGACGGCTGTAGGTACTTGTTGGCCCTGACTGGCAGTGTTTATGCGGCCTGCGGAGAAGCTGCCTCCGCCCTACACGCTACGGCGTTGTTGCAGGTTCATCAGGCCAAGGCACTGAAGGACCTGCACGAGGGTGGGCACAACCCAGAAGTTCTTAAATAACTTTGCACCGCTACTGACCTCGTGCTACGGGCGACGAAGGTCTCTGTGCGGTCTCTGGGCCGTGCGATGTCCACTATGGTGGTCCAGGAACGCCATCTCTGGCTGTGTCTTGCCAACATAAGGGAGACCGATAAGATGCCGTTCCTAAATGCCCCCATGTCCCAGACAGGCACTTCGGAGACACAGTGGAGAACTTCGCCCAGCAGTTCTCCGCCGCACAGAAGCAGACCAAGGCCATCAAACACATCCTGTCCCAGTGTGCAGCTGCTAACTCCACCGGGCCGCCGGCGGCAGCACCTCAGTCTGCTTGTCGCCAAGGAGCCACAGCCCTATCACGCACCCACTGCCCGAATGCAGGTAAGTGTTGCACACACACTGACCCCACTTTGGACTGGCAATGAGACGCCCGGGCCGGGTCCCTGCGTTCCCCCTCGCTGCCCCACCGTGGGTACGTTGGTGGTTCCGTTGGTGCCACTTGTACAATATCTGGGAGCCTGGCTAGCGCTCCCCAGTCCGTCTCGTTGGCTCCTTCAGACCGGCGTCCTCCCAAGTTCAGGGGCATCCACTTTACTTCAATGAAGGTGGCAGATGCCCCTGTCTTGCGTGCAGAGATCACAGTCCTACTGGCGAAGGATGCGATACAGCCGGTCCCTCCAGCCGATATGAAGACGGGGTTTTTACCCAAGAAAGGCGGTGGGTTAAGACCAATCTTGGATCTGCGCGTCTTGAACCGGGCCCTTCAGAAGCTTCCGTTCAAGATGCTCACGTAGAAGCGCATCTTCGGGTGCATCCGTCCCCGAGATTGATTTGCAGCGATCAACCTGAAGGACGCGAACTTTCATTTTTCGATCCTTCTGCGTCACAGGTCATTCCTGCGGTTCGCGTTCGAGGGACGAGCATATCAGTACAAGGTCCTGCCCTTCTGGCTGTCCCTGTTGTGCCGTGTCTTCACGAAAGTTGTGGAGGCGGCCCTTGTTCGCCTGAGAGAAAAGGGCATTCGCGTTCTCAACTACCTCGACGATTGGCTCATACTAGCTCAGTCTCAGGATCAGTTGTGGGAACACAGGGACTAGGTGGTCTCGTACCTGGTCTTCGGGGTCAACTGGGAAAAGAGCAAACTCTCTCCGACGCAGAGGGTCTCTTTTCTTGGTATGGAATTGGATTCGGTCGAACAGACAGCACACCTCACGCAGGAACGTGCTCAGTCGGTGTTGAACTGCCTGAATATGTTCAAGAGCAGGACGGCGGTCCCACTGAAACAGTTTCAGAGGCTCCTGGGGCATATGGCAGCTGCAGTGGCAGTCACGTCGCTGGGGCTGCTTCATATGAAACCCCTTCAACACTGGCTCCATGGCCGAGTCCCGAGGTGGGCGTGGTAACACGCCACTCACCAGGTCAAAGTCACACCGGCCTGCTGCCAAACCTTCACCCCGTGGTCAGACCTTGAGTTTCTCCGGGCAAGAGTGCCCCTAGAACAGGTCTCCAGGCATGCTGTGGTTCACACGGATGCCTCCACCACCGGCTGGGGGGCCATGTTCGACGGGCTTGCAGTGTCGGGGGTTTGAATGGGCCCCCATCTGCACTGGCACATCAATTGCCTAGAGTTGCTGGCAGTACGCCTTACCTTGATCCGTCTCAAAGGGCGCTTACGAGGCAACCATGTTCTGGTCCGCACGGACAACACTGCAACCGTTGTGTACATCAACCGACAAGGTGGTCTACGCTCCCATCGCAACTCGCCCGCCACCTCCTCTGGAGTCAGAAGCATCTGAGGTCGCTTCGTGCCATTCACACGTCTACGAGACACGCTTACGCCTTGAAGTGGAACCTGTTCGTCGAGTGGTGTTCTTCTCACCGAGAAGACCCCCGGAGATGCCCGATCAGAGTCGTGCTGTCCTTTCTGCAGCAAGGGTTGGAGTGAAGGCTGTCTCCCTCCACCCTTAAAGTCTACGTGGCTGCGATTGCTGCCAACCACGTGCATAACTTTTTGCAATTTTGATGTAATTTCTAGTGAGAAATCAGTATTATAGTAATTAAATATTCGTTTAGTTATCATCAAAACTCGTTCTATTTTTTTGTAGATCATTAAACTGTTACATTGCCTGCAAAGTCAGCTGCCTAAGTTTTCAGATGCAGCCCCGATCTGAATAATGATTCACTTGACTTAGATAGGAGCGGGTTCGTGAATCTTTTGATTCAGATCGGGACTTCGGAGCAGGTTCACAAATCTTTTTTTTTATTTTTTTTATTAAACAGTACAAAACATTACCAATTAAGGCAGGACAGTTATAAAAACAAAACAAAGAAAAAAAGAAAGTATTCGGGACTTCGGAGCGGGTTCGTGAATCTTTTGATTCAGATCGGGACTTCGGAGCGGGTTCGTGAATCTTTTGATTCAGATCGGGACTTCGGAGCAGGTTCACAAATCTTTTTTTTTATTTTTTTTATTAAACAGTACAAAACATTACCAATTAAGGCAGGACAGTTATAAAAACAAAACAAAGAAAAAAAGAAAGTATACACAAACACAAATCCCTTAAAGGGGTCACATGATGCTTTTTTAAAGATCATTATTTTGTGTATTTGGTGTAACAGAATATGTTGACATGCTTTAATGTTAAAAAAACACATTATTTTTCAAATACACACACACGATGCGCAAATCTCCGCATTTGAACAGTCAATAGCAAATACTTAAACTAATAACAAAACAGTAGCTGATTCAGAAGCGCCAGATTGTCATAGCAAAGTCAGAATGACCTCCTCTCCTAGGTTCACGAAACGGTCGTCCATAAAATGCATTGCTGTTCTGTTGTAAGTCATCTTAAAGATTCCTAAATGCATCTACTTCTGGAAGGCCAAATAAAGTGCTTTTGCTTTCGCCTAGAAACACAGCGTCTCTCTGACATGCTGCTTCAACACTAACTGCGGTTACTGAAACCACGCCTTCTTTCTTTGCGTGCACATTTGGGTGGCATTATGCAAATATTTCCACATAGTGATGTAGATATGTGGGGGCGTGTTAGAACGAGCCGTTTTAGGGGGGCGTGGCAGAGTCTTAACTTTGATAAAGAATATCTCTTTGGTTTTGAGACTTTAGTCTTTGCAACTTCAGGGATCTTATCTATGCACAATCAGCTTGTAACACTCCAAAGAGAAAGCAAAACTTGAAATCACATCATATGACCCCTTTAAGAAAATTAACCATGGTTTTACAATAGTATATACTACATAGTATATAAATTATATAATCTAATGTAATAACCATATATATATATATATATATATTTTTGTAGAACCACAGTTTACTATAAGTACCTTTTTTCTTTTGAGTAAAACCATAGCTAATTTTCGTAAGAGATGTGTTGCCAGCTTAACAAAAAAGTGGTAAATTTAAACATTAAGAGGACACATAGAATGAATATAGAGATACAGTTTCGACTGCTTTAGGATTAAACTGTAGAAAGTTTCCATACACTCATCTAGATCAACTCTGAATAAAGAAAAGAGAGGTTTAGAGCCAGATTTTTGTTCATGTATGTGAAATTTAGCTAGTAGGAAACACAAATACAACAGATCAACAAACAATCCAAAGAAAACATCTTTCAAACAGAAAGAAAAGTCACGAAATGAGATTAGATGAACATTAAAAATATATTATATTTACATCTATAAGCTTTTGTTTGATCTCTTCATATTAAGGAGAGAACTGAATTCGTTTGTGATTGACAGACGGATGTTGTTGTTGTTGAGTTGATTTAGTTTTAATAATCTGCATTAATATAAACAAACGTGAGAAATCAAGCGGATATTTAACTACTAATGCCTCGTTGTCAAAGTTTGCTTCATTTTATTTGGTAAAGGTTGAGTTTCTGTGTTGACTTACCCGCAGATCTGCTGCTCCAGTCAGAGTCAGATTGATTTTCCCTTTAATGCCTGATGGGACGTTCAACATTTCAGACGATGAAACAGCGACACCCGCAGGCCTCCCATCGGCATTACAGAACAAAAACTGACCGTATAAATATTTCATTAATTATGATTTTCTCTTTATATTCCTAAAATATCACTGTTACCACTTTATAATAGCTAAAAAAATGTAGCATATTGTTTACATACACTGCTGACCTTCCTAATCATATGAGAAATGAGTATAAACTAGATTCCTGGTTGATTTTTCACTCGTCCTCCACAACATTTACTGGATCAGAGACTGTAAATGTTAAATATGAATAAATGCTCAGATACTACGCACACAGTATAGCAAACATCCATCTTCCCTGTTGAAAAAAACAGCATACGCTGGTTAGGTATGTTTTGACCCTGGCATGCTGGTTTATGCTGGTCCTTTTGCTGGTTTATGCTGGTCCTTTGCTGGTTTAAGCTGGTCCTTTGCTGGTTTAAGCTGGTCCTTTGCTGGTTTAAGCTGGTCCTTTGCTGGTTTAAGCTGGTCCTTTGCTGGTTTAAGCTGGTCCTTTGCTGGTTTAAGCTGGTCCTTTGCTGGTTTAAGCTGGTCCTTTGCTGGTTTAAGCTGGTCCTTTGCTGGTTTAAGCTGGTCCTTTGCTGGTTTAAGCTGGTCCTTTGCTGGTTTAAGCTGGTCCTTTGCTGGTTTAAGCTGGTCCTTTGCTGGTTTAAGCTGGTCCTTTGCTGGTTTAAGCTGGTCCTTTGCTGGTTTAAGCTGGTCCTTTGCTGGTTTAAGCTGGTCCTTTGCTGGTTTAAGCTGGTCCTTTGCTGGTTTAAGCTGGTCCTTTGCTGGTTTAAGCTGGTCCTTTGCTGGTTTAAGCTGGTCCTTTGCTGGTTTAAGCTGGTCCTTTGCTGGTTTAAGCTGGTCCTTTGCTGGTTTAAGCTGGTCCTTTGCTGGTTTAAGCTGGTCCTTTGCTGGTTTAAGCTGGTCCTTTGCTGGTTTAAGCTGGTCCTTTGCTGGTTTAAGCTGGTCCTTTGCTGGTTTAAGCTGGTCCTTTGCTGGTTTAAGCTGGTCCTTTGCTGGTTTAAGCTGGTCCTTTGCTGGTTTAAGCTGGTCCTTTGCTGGTTTAAGCTGGTCCTTTGCTGGTTTAAGCTGGTCCTTTGCTGGTTTAAGCTGGTCCTTTGCTGGTTTAAGCTGGTCCTTTGCTGGTTTAAGCTGGTCCTTTGCTGGTTTAAGCTGGTCCTTTGCTGGTTTAAGCTGGTCCTTTGCTGGTTTAAGCTGGTCCTTTGCTGGTTTAAGCTGGTCCTTTGCTGGTTTAAGCTGGTCCTTTGCTGGTTTAAGCTGGTCCTTTGCTGGTTTAAGCTGGTCCTTTGCTGGTTTAAGCTGGTCCTTTGCTGGTTTAAGCTGGTCCTTTGCTGGTTTAAGCTGGTCCTTTGCTGGTTTAAGCTGGTCCTTTGCTGGTTTAAGCTGGTCCTTTGCTGGTTTAAGCTGGTCCTTTGCTGGTTTAAGCTGGTCCTTTGCTGGTTTAAGCTGGTCCTTTGCTGGTTTAAGCTGGTCCTTTGCTGGTTTAAGCTGGTCCTTTGCTGGTTTAAGCTGGTCCTTTGCTGGTTTAAGCTGGTCCTTTGCTGGTTTAAGCTGGTCCTTTGCTGGTTTAAGCTGGTCCTTTGCTGGTTTAAGCTGGTCCTTTGCTGGTTTAAGCTGGTCCTTTGCTGGTTTAAGCTGGTCCTTTGCTGGTTTAAGCTGGTCCTTTGCTGGTTTAAGCTGGTCCTTTGCTGGTTTAAGCTGGTCCTTTGCTGGTTTAAGCTGGTCCTTTGCTGGTTTAAGCTGGTCCTTTGCTGGTTTAAGCTGGTCCTTTGCTGGTTTAAGCTGGTCCTTTGCTGGTTTAAGCTGGTCCTTTGCTGGTTTAAGCTGGTCCTTTGCTGGTTTAAGCTGGTCCTTTGCTGGTTTAAGCTGGTCCTTTGCTGGTTTAAGCTGGTCCTTTGCTGGTTTAAGCTGGTCCTTTGCTGGTTTAAGCTGGTCCTTTGCTGGTTTAAGCTGGTCCTTTGCTGGTTTAAGCTGGTCCTTTGCTGGTTTAAGCTGGTCCTTTGCTGGTTTAAGCTGGTCCTTTGCTGGTTTAAGCTGGTCCTTTGCTGGTTTAAGCTGGTCCTTTGCTGGTTTAAGCTGGTCCTTTGCTGGTTTAAGCTGGTCCTTTGCTGGTTTAAGCTGGTCCTTTGCTGGTTTAAGCTGGTCCTTTGCTGGTTTAAGCTGGTCCTTTGCTGGTTTATGCTGGTCTTTTGCTGGTTTATGCTGGTCCTTTTGCTTTTTTATGCTGGTCCTTTTGCTGCTTTATGCTGGTCCTTTTTCTGGTTTATGCTGGTCCTTTTGCTGGTTTATGCTGGTATTTTTGCTGGTTTATGCTGGTCCTTTCGCTGGTTTATGCTGGTCTTTTTGCTGGTTTATGCCGGTCCTTTGCCAGCACATGACCAGCATAAACCAGCAAAGGACCAGCTTGAACCAGCATCCCAGCGTCAACACATACCTAACCAGCATATGCTGTTTTTTTCAACAGTATAGCCTAATATTTTGATGTTTTGCTGTAGGCCTTTATAAGTGTTTTTTCTTTCTTTCTGAGGTCAAACTGAACTCAAACAGAAGCAATGAATAATTATACCTATTTTTTATGCTTACCTACTTTGTCATATAACAAAGTTTCATCAATAATATCTGTCTGATAGCCTATGTTTTGATAGGTTTGAGGAATATATTAAAATACTTCAAAGGGAAAATAATAGAAACCTTATGAAGTCAATCTCAACAGAACATTTAAATAATTGAAATTAGAAGTTAGAAATGTCATACAAGTTTAATATTTTTGATTTATTAAGTATTAATCTGTCGAGGGTTGGCTAATGCTCCACAAATGACAGTATCTACTGTAAAATACATCTAAAAGCTCATATACTTTTAATTTCACACTGTGAAAGTTGTGGGAAAAGGAGCAAATTATTAATATTGTTCAAAGCTCAAATTTCACAAGAACAATTTTATTAAAACCAATGCACAACACGAGCACAACTTACATTCAACAATATTGGTCTTCCAAAGATCTTGATATTTGTGATACTAATAACAGAAGTGGACCAAATCAAATGTCTTTAAATGTCAAATCGGGATCTTTTCTGTCAGCAAAAACAAATAAAAGTCGAAAATAATAAAGTGGCATTCAGTAGCATACATATTCTGACAGGTCATATCTATCTAATTCTGTAGTAGTATAAATATCTTAAAAGTGCGCACGGTTTATACAAAAAAAATGAGCTCTATTCATCAACACTTTTTACATTCCACATCTAACATAGATTCAACATTCAAAGGCACAGGACTTCACTTCAAAACGATCGAGTCAGAAAAGTAATTCAAGTAATCTTACATTGCAAACAGAGTTCGGTCGAAAGGAAACGATGGCACAGAATCGTGTTGTAAAAATTCAATACAATACTTCTAGAAGTGAATATACACAGGATTCATTTGTCATGTAAACGAGTAATTATGGGGAAATTAAGAGCAAATTATCAACTCTCTGCAGCTGCTTCCCAATGACGCCACTGAAATGATCCAGCAAATGATAAAACGCTGAACTGACCAAACAGATATTATGCAAGGTTTCAACATTTGTGGTTTATGATGGTTTTTCTGGAACATATTTTGGCACTTTGTAGTAGTTGACAAAGATCAGATATTGAGCATAAACATCAAAACCTTGCAAATATACCGAAAATCAATGTCTAACTTAATTTAATTTCTTACTAGGTGTAATTTTAAATACAGCACTAACCCAACGGGAGTAGATTAAAAAGATTAAAAAAGTAAAAATTGTTAGAAATAAAAGTAGAAATAACAGCTAATCAAAGTGCTGACTGAAATCACTAAAGTAGAGACGTATAGTAGAAAAGAATTAACAATCAAATTCCACTTGGCATAAAAATCCTTAAACACATCCAAAACGGAACAAAATAAAGTTGTAAAAAGGAAATATTACATGCTTTCTGACTTATGTAGAAAGATTGCATAATGATGATAATACCTCGGGACATCCAAAGTGCATATCCTTTTTTATTTTTTTCTCTTTTTTGTTTTTTGCCTTCGTCTGCGTTACTAATCTTATTTATAACTGAGTTGAATCTCACAAATATGAAAGTCCGTTTCCGCCATGGGATAAATAATGAAAAAAAGGTAATTGCTACATTTTATCTCAAAATTCATACTTTTTCCCTCACAATTCTGAGATAAAAATTCAACATTCACAGATATAACCTTGGAACTGCAAGATATGAACTCAGAATTCTGAGATAAAAACGTGCAATTCTGAAGGGCAAAAAATTAATTGCAACATAACAATTCACAATGATTTTTTTTAATACATAGTGAATAAAAATAAATACATAAAACACAAATGCAAAATGTAAACTCACAATTCAGAGAAAAAAAGGTCAGAGTTGCAAGACAAATGCAGAATTGATTGCTGTAAACTCAGAAAAAAGTCAGATTCTAATTTTATATATTTTTTTCAAAATTATGTTTATATATCGCAATTCCGAGTTCATATCTCACAGTGCTTTCAGAAGTTTTCAGAATTTCGCAAAAGTTTTCAAAATTGCGAGATAAAAAAATTGCAATTATCTTTCTAGTTCCATGGCAGAAACAAACTTCCACAAACAAAATCTGACATGTTCGGGTCATATTTTCCCCAAAAACAGAAGTTGCATATTGCAAATAAATAAATAAACAAAAAAAGATCATCATTATTTTTTGCAACATTTTAATGACACATTGTAATGCACTGTAATGCAAATAATAACGAATAATATATACATCATGATGTTGTACTGCCTTTTAGTTTATTCTGATAAAACACTATTACAGTAAAGTACAATGCCTGAAAACTGTCATACTGTCTGATTTTGGGGTGAAATGTGAGCTGGACATGTTTTCATGAGATTCACTCAGTCATTAAAGTGACCTATTGATGCTAACTGGAAAATTCTGACTGTTCTAACAAAAGAAAGAATTAAACAGAAACCGGGACGAATTGAAACGGTCCCTCAATACAGCAAATAAAACACTATATGCAATTTTTTTTTAATGACCTAAAGGTGTCTGTTATGGGTTTGAAAATAAATAAAGCTTATAAACTTGAAACACATCTTCACAAATTGATAATAGTTCATCACATTACAACACAAGCTATATTGCTGACATTTAGAAAACGGTTTTTTTCCTTCCTTTATTTTTCTACTTTTTAGGAAACAAATTAAAGAAAAAATAAACAAATTCTACTGTTCCTAATATTCTGTATGTTGCTCAAAAACAAAATATAGTCATATATATATATAAAAAAGTATATATATACATATATATTTTGCTTAAAATAAATTCCCTATTTTAAGGTTTACAATTAAAAAAATGCAAAAAGCTCAATGGCCCTAAAACAGACAGATATTTTTTTCTAAGCAAAATTTATTTTCCAGGTGAAATAAGCCCCAGATTGTTGTTTTGGGTTGACTTGAGCAGGGCGTTTTTGTGAGATTTGTGAGAAGATAACTGCTGGCTACAGTATCTCAGTGCAGTGTCATGACCTGTGTTCTCTTCCATTAAAACACTGTTTACTCGTTAACATGAGAAGCACATCAACAGAACACTAGATATAATTCAGATGTAAATCTCCCAGCGTGACATGAAGCCGTGTTTCTGATGCGACACAAACCCTCCTTCGTCTGCTGGAGTAAACGCAAGCCTTACAAATCTCTAGTTTGGAAATGAAGGAACGTAAAAGTGAAGTGGGAAGAGATCCGACATCAGTCTTTCTTCTCCTCCTCCGTGTCGTCTTCAGACTGTGCTCCCTTCTGCATGAGTTTCTCCAGCGTGGAGGAGGAAGAGGGAAGAACCTCCTGCTCGCCGTCCTCAGTCTTTCTCTTGGTGCTTTCCTGCACAAACTCCTGGATCTCCAGAGGAAGCCGCCGGAATTTGTCCTGGTATTCCTGATCCAGGTCGTTCTGGAGCTGCGAACACAGGGCAGAATATTCAAGTTACAGTCTACAGGAAATTCTTAAAAAAAAAGAAAAGTCAAAATCAAAATCAATACTTTTGTGTTCTATGAAAACAATACGTCCAAAATGAGTATTTATTGAAACAACTGCAAAAAAGCTTGATTTCAAACTCGCATCTGACAGATATCACTTTAACTGCCACATTTACACATCAATGACTCCTATTATATGTTTGGAAACTTTATCTGTCCAGTCACAGTGAAGTAATAAGGAGGTTAACTAACAATAAGACATTCATAAATGATAAAATGTAGAAAAGTGTATGAAAAAAGCAAATAGTCTGAGAGAGGGTGGAAAATCTTCCTGAAAATAATAATACTAATTTGACCATTTTTGGTGCAGAAAACCTTGACTAACATTATTAGAGGACTTCTAAAGGAAGAAAAATTCAACATAAATAATTAATGTGGGAAAAATCTATAAATAAGCAAATAACAGCCTGTTTAATTGTAACAGTCAGAGCGAGAGCGGTAAATGAGCCTGAAAAAAATGACAAATTAAAATATTAAAAAATAATACTTATAAATTTAAAATAAATTTTAAGCAAAAAAAAACTTGACTAACATTATGAGAGGACTTCAAGAAAAAAATAAATAAATGATAAAAGTCTATGAAAAAAACAAACAAACAAAACAAACAACAATCTGTTTAATAACTATAATAATTGAGTCAGAGAGAGAGGGTGGAAAATGGTCCCAAAAAATAAATTAATACATTTGATCAATTTAAATGTAATTTAATAACAAACCTAAATATATCATAAATAAATGTATCATAATTTTCAAAATAAATTCAGTGCAAACACCCTCACTAACATTATTAAAGGACTTCAAGAAATGGAAAAAAAAACCATGAATAAATAATAAAAGTTGGAAATGTCAAAGAAAAAAAGCAAATGCTTAATTGTACGAAGTGAGTGGGTGGAAAATCACCCTGAAAAAATGAATTTGATAAATATAGGTATAATTTCATAATAAATCTAAAAGTATCATACTTTTAAAACAAATGTAATGATACATTAAAAATAAATTTGGTGCAAACAAACAAACAAAACAAACTAGACGAACATTATTAGAGGGAAAAACATCAGATTGAAAGAACAAAATACTACTATAATAATAAGACCCCTGTGTAAACATCATCATTGTGAAAGTGCACTAATGGTCATGCAGCATTTCTTCTCTCATAAAGTGCAAATGTGGTGCGGTTCCGGTTCGGTGGGTGAATGTGTGTCTGTCTGACCGCAGGAGACCCTCAGAGTCGATGGCATGAACGCTAATGTGACACGGGACAGTATTGACAGATACGGATCGATATCCACTAATGCTGCGGCAGATCCAGGCCGTTTAGTGCGGCAGCGCTCGGGAATCACAAATAAACACATCAGTGCAGAGATTTCACCATATCACTCCTGTTATGCACATAAAACACTGAATCTGGAGAGTTACTGTATATGCATACAAGCTCAAAACTATATCATTCACAAGCTCAGGGCTTATAGGACAAGAGTCTTGACTTCATGCAATATGATTGGTCAGTTCCGATGAGTGACAGCTCACAGGCCAATCAAAACGCGGCAATCGAGAGAGTTAGAGTCAGATCTGTACTGTCACTGAAAAGCACATTTTCTCTGTTTCGGAGTTAGGATCCACACTAAAAATGTGCCAGATGATCACAGTGAAATTCTCCAGGAGAACAGCAGCTTCAAATTGAAATACTCCTGACAGCTTATGAAATATTTCAAGCATTTAATATTTGAAGGGTCAGCCCTGAATGAACAGTTTGTCATCGTTCCCTCATGTTGTTATAAACCTGCAGAAGGTCTTTAACAGGACTTTCAATGATGACTGAATTGTCATTAACCCTATAAATCTACTGTATCATATTTGATACATAAGGCCTTTAAGTGATCAACATCAACTCAATCATCATTGTACTGCATTGCATTATATGTTTGGACCATTTAATCTCATCTCACTAAGACATATTATTGGAGATATAGAGCAGGGATGGGCAACTTTTAGTGCGGTCCGCTGGATCTTGATTATGGATTATGGATTTTTGAAAATTACCTTTCATGCAGTGTGTAACACAACTCTAAGTGAATGAAAACATCCTGCAAAGTTTTAAATCTGAAAGTGCACCGTGTATAAAGTTATTGTCTCTCAAAAGAAAGAGTCGAATCTGAAACATTGAAACGAGTCGTTTTTAAAACGAATCCCAAGCCATTTCATGTTGATGTCAATATGAAATATGAGCATATTGCACGCTCAGACCCGGAAAAGCTTGAAAATGCAAATTCATTCTTTGCCACTAGGTGCCGCTTTTGGAGCAGTAAAAATATATGTTTCCCCGGTAACGCTGTTGATGGAAAAATGTATCATCAAGCGAATCGTTTGGGAGTCGTTGAGCAAGTAAGGTAAAAATAAATGCATATTATAAGTAGTGGTCGACTGATAATTGTTTTTTTTGACAGCCGATGCTGATGCCGATATCTTGGAAAGCAGGGTGGCCGATGGCCGATATAAAGCGATAATATCTTATAAAGATATAATTTTATTTATTTTAATTAATATTTAAGAAATTTGAAATAATTTGAAAATTGATTAAAAAATAAATGTGTAAAATAAACATACTTATACTTTAGATGACAAAGTATTTTTCACAAATAAATAAATATTTAATTAGAATATAATTAAAAAGGAAGTAAACAACCAACAGGGAAGTTTGTGTGCATTAATCATATTTTTTCAAATAAAGCCAAGTTAACACTCATTTTACATACAGCACACAGTGAAAATTACATGAATATGACAGTGGGCAAAAGCATGAAGCGCAGCATAATTAAAAATCACGAGTTTAAAGTTTGTCGATCGCGTCTCCAGTGAAGCTGAACTCTCCACCTGTCCGCATTCAATTCACACGGATCGACCGTCACGCAGAGAACACGCCATCATGCAGGATACACATGCACACTTCACAAGATCTCACAGCTTGATCCGACTAAGTTTGCAAGGTTTTTGAAATTAAATGTGGATTAGTCATTCAAAGATTTGTTTAAATGATATGAATACGTATTTGCTGAATGCTGACTACAAACAAGAAAGTATTATAATGTTTGCCTTTCTATTACTAATAATATAAAAGCAATTGTTATAAGACTTTTTGTATACATTTTACTTTGTTTGTTTAACCGTTCTATCTGATTATTAGACAGACTTCAATCTGTATTAGACAGAACTGTTAACAACAACAGCGAACAAGTGTGCGCCTCACGGTGTACTGCCATTCTCAGCGCCGTCAAAATAAAAGTCCCGCATCGAATGCATCGGCCAAACAGGAAAAATTATCGGCCGATGCCGATATTTAAAAAAAAAAAGCCAAATATCGGCCGATATATCGGCCTTGGCGATATATCGGTTGACCACTAATTATAAGACAATGAAAGTGTTTTTTTGACCTTGCATGCTAACAACTTGTTGTTGGGGGTTCCCCCAAACCAAAATACGAATCTTTCATAACCCATAATAGGGGCACTTTAAAGTTTCCGCAGGTCCTTAAAATGTCTTCAGTTTAATTGTTTAAATTTAAGGCCATGAAAACTCTTAAATGGTACAAAAAGTCTTAATTATAAGAGGTCTTAAATTTGGGGACGGAAAGACAAGAATTGCTATATGGATTAATATGACGATTAAACTTCAAAAGGCTACGATTTCACTGAATAAACTTGAGCGCTGCACGTTTCAAAGTCGTGTAGTGTACAGCTGTTACTGGAAAACCGCTATATTTATGCGGTTCCGAAAGTGAAACCTGCTGGCAGAGAATGAATTTGCATTTTCAATAAGACCGTCTGCTATTTTTGCTACATATTTTTTAAATGTGAACCAGTGGATCGACAAAAATCTAATGCATTATAAAAATCTAAACAATTAAGACACTAAGATATATTTATTTGTTATTTAACATAATAATTAATCGAAAATAATTGTTTAAATTAATATAATAATTGATACTTTTAAACTTGATTTTAAAAATCCTGCAGATACCAGGGTATTTTATGGTACCATTTGGAATAACTATTTTTTTTAATAAGCCCTTTTTAACTGTCCTCTTAGGTTGTTTTGAGAATGTTCTGTAGGCCACTAATAAAAAATGACCTCTGTACATTTGTTTGTTGCAAATTTACAGACAATGCAATTGAGACTTGTTAGGGTAATATTTCTGTCCACTGACAACAAAGTTTCCCATCTGAATTAGCATAACTGCACACAAGTTTTATAGTTAATAAAATCTTTAAAAACTTTAATTTCCTTCAATAAAAAGGAAATTGGGTAAGACGGTGTAAAAGGTGTGGACGTGGATTAGTAATCTGGCCCCTTGCTATAAAGGAGAAAAAGTTGCCCATCCCTGATCTACAGTATCATGATGCAACAAACTCCAAATCTCATTGGTCAGCACTCACTTTCACTAGATGAGTTCTGCTCCAATAACAATAACAGTGATAATAATCATCTGCTGTGTTCATTTATGTGACATTAAAGGGTTACTCCACCCCAAAAGCTTCGTTCGTCTTCGGAACACAATTTAAGCTATTTTGGATGAAGACCGGGAGGCTTGTGACTGTCCCATTGACTGCCAAGTAACTTACACTGTCAAGGTCCAGAAAAGTATGAAAGACATCGTCAGAATAGTCCGTCTGCCATCAGTGGTTCAATCTGAATTTCATGAAGTGACGAGAATGCGTATGCTGTTCTACTTGTCACTACGTGTCTGCTGCGCCACACGGATACGCTGTTTTCGTTCAAATCAAAGCTTAAATAAACATAGAAAACGTATCCGTGTGGTGCGGCTGACACAGACAAGTAGAACAGCATACGCAGTTTACGTTCAGTGGACACTCTTCAAAATGGTGCTACGGTGACACAGAGGAGACGAATTGTTGAATAAAGTCGTTACTTTTGTTTTCTTTGCGTACAAAAAGTATTCTCATCACTTCATGAAATTCAGATTGAACCACTGATGGCAGATGGACTATTCTGACGATGTCTTTCATACTTTTCTGGACCTTGACAGTGTAAGTTACTTGGCAGTCAATGGGACAGTCACAAGCCTCCCGGTTTTCATCCAAAACAGCTTAAATTGTGTTCCGAAGACGAACGAAGCTTTTACGGGTTTGGAACGACATGGGGGTAAGTGATTAATGACAAAATTTTCATTTTGGGGTGGAGTAACCCTTTAAACTCCAGCTGAGGGGACAGACAGAAATCTGATAATTTCGGCACTTTTTTTATTAGTTATTGAGGTAAAACACAGTAAACACTTACCTTGGGTTTCTCGTCTAATATCTGTTGCAGGATGCTCTTATGGGTTTCTACCAGCTTCTCGTGTCTTTTAGTCTGAGCGTCTTCCAGCTAGTGACAGAAAACACAAACAGTGTGAAGTGTGAAGAGTCATATTTGTTCTGGTTTTGATGGTGAGAAATGGAGAAAGTGTTTCACCCTCTTGATGTGCTGCACCACCTCGTTCACATACGACCTGTTGATCTCCAGCTTCTCCCTGAAACCAGACAGAGACTCTTACAGTGTCATGTGAGGCGTTTAACAGTGTTTTATTGCCATCTAGAGGACAGTTTTATAAAGAATAATAAAAATCTCTCTATTCCGTTCCTTTAATTGCCTCCCAGAACCTTAATAAAAAATAACCTGAAAATAACCTTTTTTTTCTCTCTCTCTCTAAAGAGGTTCTCATTTAGTTAGAAGATGATTATTTTATATTAATATATATCATATAATATAAAGTGTCTTTCATTTATTAATGTTTTTGTAATATCCATACACATATACAGAAAATATTATTATAATATTCTTAGAAGATTTTTATTTAAAATTAAATCCAAATATATTATATAATTTGTTGTTACATATAATATATTAATCATATATAATAGATATTAAGCAAATATATATATATATATATATATATATATATATATATAATACATTTATTTTTATGTACACATTCACAGAAAATAATAGAATAGAATAAAACCATGACAGGGTCATTTCAAATAAAATGTAAATATATAAAATAGTGCAAAATGTATATATATATATATATATATATAAACACACAACACACATGTACAATTCTTTATAAATCTTTATCTTTACATTATTTATATTACCAATTAATATTATTATCAAATGTAGTTTACCAGTAGTGTTTTTTTTTGTATTTACCATAAGTATTTTAATATGGTTTAGAGGCCGAATATGCTTCAATATACTCATCTACAACCAAAACATAATCTGGTACACAAAATAAGCATGATGATGAGCAGAAGAAGTCTTACTCTTCTGTCAGGTGTTTCTCCTTGGACTTGGCTTCACTGATCTTCTCTTGTCTCTTCTTGTCCATTTTCTTTTTCAGCTCTTTCTTTTCTCTGCAAACACAGACGGGGCAGCGAGGGTGACTCGACATGAGCTTATGAATGATTAAAGAAGCCGGTGATATTCATAACAGACTCACTTCTCACACAGCTCCTTGATTTTCTTCATTTGGTTGCTCCGACTCTCCTCAGCGATGGCCGTCAGCTTCTCGATCACCTGCAGACACAGCATTTCACTTTCAGACCGATTCATTTAAAACAAACCATGAAATGTTTTCTAAAGCTGGACATCAGAAATGCTTAAATAATTTAGATCTGATTTCTCACATAAAATAAGTCAAATACAGCCTCTCTCAAGGTACACACATCTTTAATATTGCACACTTGGTTGAATAATTTTTTTATGTATATTAACATTAAGTATTTTTCTTATATTAACTAACGTACTCTACGATTAGCTCAGTGAATAATAAAAAAAAACATAGACCCGGCTAGAACAAGCGGAGGGATACAAAATTGTGAAAACCAATCAGATTTGAGAACCAGAATGAACTGTTGTGTATATATATATATGTATATATGTAGAGAGAGAGAGAGAGAGAGAGAGAGAGATTACATTAATTATTATTTATATTATATCTATTTTAATTACCTAATATTTTCCCACACACTACACACAGATACACAATTAATATTTATAAAACGGAGAGTTCCGGTGCTTGATTCTGATTGGCTGAGCCACGTTCGAAGCAACCACAACTGTTTCTGAGGAACTACATTGTTTGGTGGAAGAATAATGTTTTTATTAATATCGTTACATTTTATTTGCTCTGTTTTATTCTGTGAAACCTTACTACGTGTATGGAATAACCGTTTTATTAAAGCAATAAGCTTATTGCTTATTAAAGCAATAAAATGATTGCTTTAATAAATATCCGAATATTAATAATATTATCAATTAATACTATTTTTGAAACAAGAAACACACTTTCTGAATTATTTTCATACATGCATTACATTTCTGTATTGTTTTACATTTTCCAATTTTAATATTTAAATTAGATTTTAAAATCATTGCCATGGTTTGATTATTTCGCATTGTATTTGATATATTTACTCTTTTTTTCAATTAAAAATGTAACTCTTTAAAACTCTTTAAAACCGAAAACTCTTTTTTTTCTCAGTAATATGTTTTTCTCGATTTGCATGTGTACTCGGACCTGTTTGATGTGCTCTTTCTTCAGATATTTCTCGCTGTAATACTGCTCCTGACGCAGATTGAGGAGCTGCTGCTGCTGCTGTTCTTTGAGTTCAGAGAGTTTCTGTCCGCTGTCCTGATCCAGATTGGCCAGCTCCTGCTCGAAGAACGAGGCTCCGTGTTCAGGACTGGACGACAAACACCTATGTGTCCCTGCAGCACAAAAGCAGTGTTAAGTCGCTGGGGGATATTTGTAGCAATAGCCAACAATACATTGTATGGGTCACAATTATACATTTCTCTTTTATGCCAAAAATCATTAGGATATTAAGTAAAGATCATGTTCCATGAAGATATTTTGTAAATTCCCTACCGTGAATATATCCAAACTTAATTTTTAATTAGTAATATGCATTGCTAAGAACTTAATTTGGACAACTTTAAATGCAATTTTCTCAATATTTAGATTTTTTTGCACCCTCAGATTCCAGATTTTCTAATAGTTGTATCTCAGCCAAATATTGTCCGATCCTAACAAACCATACATCAATTGAAAACTTATTTATTCAGCTTTATTCAGGTTTTGTGGTTCAGGGTCACCTATGTGCATGCTAAGGGAAATGTTGAGTCTATTGTATTTTTTTTTTTAAAGTGCTTTTAGTATATTGGTCTTGTTATAATGTGTTGTGAAGCCAAAGACAAATTTTCCCTTGTGGACAATAAAGGAAAGGAACAGTTCTCCTGACGTTCCTCCTCTCAATCCCAACAGTGATTGGATCAGCGGACGTCTACCTACCTCTTCTTACCGTCTCGTTTGGCAGACTTCAGCAGGACGGCTCGTTTGCGCAGGTAGTCGTGCTGGAACTCGTTGTATTTGGCCGTGTGCTCCTTGATCATCTCGGTGGTCTTCTTGTGGTGTTTCTTCACCAGGTCCTTCATCTCTTTATAGTGTCGTCTCTGCTCTCGGACGAAGCCCTTCTGCTGTTTGAGCTCCTCGACGGTCTGCGCCTCCATCTCTGAAACAGAGGTTTCATGGACTGTAAAATTAGATTTTATAATATCACCACCACCTCCATATTTTATGAACCTTTTCCGAAGCTCATGTCGATGGATTTTCAGAAGCTGTACATCAGAAACGTTTCAATAATGTACAGTGTATTCAAATGACTGAAACTCAACGGCTACCTGATAAAACACAACCTGTGGCTGTTTGTGTTTTTTTTATTTCTCACATTAAATAAGCAAAATACAGCTTCTCTGAAGATACAGACATAATTTATATTGCACACTTGAATGTGCAATATTTTATTTGTTTCTGTATTTTTAGCATTTTAATATATTTTGATCTTATATAAAATAAGCTGTCATGGTTTGTTTATTAAATTTTTTGTTTTTGTTTATGTCCACAGAAACATACATTTAATATATATAGACATACATACTTAATATATTAACATAATATAATATAGCCATGTTATTTTTATATAACATTGCTATATATACACACACACACACGCACACACACACACACACACACACACCTAACATATTAATATAAATAATTTTATATAAACAATATAATATAATGTATCTAAATTTTATATATATATATATATATATATATATATATATATATATATATATATATATATATATATATATATATATATATATATATATATATATATATATATATATATATATATATATATATATATATATATATATATATATATATATATATATATATATATATATATATATATATATATATATATATATATATATATATATATATATATATATATATATATATATATATATATATATATATATATATATATATATATATATAACTCATATGAAAATATTTTAGATTGTTATTCATTTAAAAAACAACAAACAAATCAACAAACAAATAATATTGTATATAATAATATATTGTATATAATAATGTAATATAAAACTAAATAATATTGTTTTATATATCAAACTAAATTATACTGTATATTACACAATGCCATAAAAAGTATAATAAAGTAAAATAAAATGTTATTTTTTAAATAACCTGCCATGGTTTGTTTTAGCCTCTTTTTTCTGTATATGTGTATAGAAAATACATTATAGTTCTGTATTCTTTTTTATTTTTATTAATTTTAATTGACTATGTTGTCATAGTTTGTTTATTCAATTATGTGTATTATTCTTTTATTCTATGTGTATTATTACAAAATGAATTAATACAAAAAAGTAAAAAATAAAAATAATACAATGTAATTTAATTAATCATATAAATTAAAATGATATATTACTTCATATTAAAATAAAATGACAGAATAAACAAGTCATTTCAAATTGTGATGTTACTGAATCAAAACTCTTTGAAAGTTTGGAGTAGTAAAAAGCCATTCGGTTGCTGACCTGTGAGGACGCTCTGAATCAGATCTTCAGTCTTTGCCGCTGGTTTGGTTGAGCCTGAATCACAACGGGATAAAATCTCATCAGATAAGATTCATGCATATCCAGTAATACTCCTCAGTTTTGTGGACAGTAGGTTTGGATTAGCAGTGGACGGTATGGGTTTATAGCTCAGTATCAGCTGAGATGATGCTGTGTGAAGCTCTGACCTGTGGACTGCGGCTGTGGGCTGATCTGGGACGCGGGTTTCGGAGCGGCGCTGGGTGCGTGACTCAGGCCGTTCTCAACCGGGACGGGTTTGGGTTCGCTTTTAACCTCCGAAGGGTTTTCAACACCAGGATCCACCTGGAGGACAACACACTTCATCATCAAAACCTCCAATACTGTTCAGTTTCACAGCGACAGAATTCATTACAACGACTTCATTCATCAGTAAATGAACGAGTGATGTGATTAGAGTTCAGATGGAGTAATTAGTGAAGTAATCTGAGCTGCTGTCTGATGGTCATATTCTATCTGAGCTCTTCAGCGCTGGAGATCTGGAGACGTCTCTACCTCTTTGGTGTCTTTCTCCTCTTCTCCCTCCTCTAGAGTGAGCGCCGCCAGCTGTTTGGATCTCTGCTCCATCAGGTTGACGTATCTGATGGGGTTGGACAGCGCTTCGATGACGTCTGATCAGCACAGGAACACACACCGTTAGTCAGTCCCTGCAAACTCACAACACACTCCAGTCCTGCAGCTTCCACTTCAAAAGCATCAAGAAATTCAAAAATGTTATTTATGAAATAGGATTAACAGCATTTGGTTAACAATTATAACTTTTTTCACAATATTTTGCAACTTCAAACCTTTCAAAAAGCATCCAAAATAATAGAAAAAGAAATTCAGAAATATTACATTTGATTTCATGTGACATTTGCGTTTTAGTTAACAATTATAACTTTTTCACAATTAAAAATAACATCCAAAATAATAGTAAAATACATTTTAAATATATTATTTTTGATTTTATATATGACTTCAGCATTTAATTTAGTAAATAATTAACAGTTTCTAGTTAACAATAACTTTTTTACAAAAAAAAGTCTTTAAACATTTAAACCTAAAATAATAGCCAAGTAAATAAAAAAAAAATTATATTTCATTTTATATATGACGTTAGCATTTTAGTTAATTATAACTTTTTCAATTTTTTTTCGACTTAAAAATCTTTAAAAAAAAACAAACATCTAAAATAGTCAAATAGATTTAAAAAATATTATTTTTGATGTTATATATTATTTCAGCATTTAAATTAGTTAATAATTAACAGTTTCTAGTTAACAATAACTTTTTCACAATATTTTGCAACTTTAAACATTTAAAGCATCCAAAACAATAGCCAAAGATATTATATTTAATTTGATATATGACTTTAGCATTTTAGTTAACAATTATAACTTTTTCCCAATTTAAAAAAACATCCAAAATAATTTTAAATATATTATTTTTGATTTTATATATGACTTCAGCATTTAATTTAGTTAACGATTAACAGTTTCTAGTTAACAATAACTTTTTCACAATATTTTGCTACTTTAAACCAGTCAAAAACATCCAAAATAATACCCAAAGAAATTACAAGATATTATATTTGATTTTATATACTGTATGACTTTAGAATTGATATAATCTTTAACAGTATTTTGCAACTTTGAAACTTTTCAAAAAACATTCGAAATAACATAATAGATATTATATTTGATTTAATATATGACACAGGATTTTTTATTTAGTTATCATTAAATAATTATCAGTTTTTACATAACAATTATAACTTTTTCACAATATTTTACAACTTCAAAATAACTTTTACATGATATTAGCATTGGTTTGCCTCTTTTTATTTGCTCATACATGCGTAATATCTGAAGCTTCAGTACACGTGGAAACCCTTAATTTAAGAGACATTTCGGAAAATATTGATTTCTTGGCATAGGTAATATCATCTTTTAAAAAAGTCAAAAATCACCTTAATTAACATAAACAAAGAGTTATATTCAACATTCTCTAATGAAGAACTAAAAGTCTGACTATTATAAACAATTATTTGATCTAATTTACATCAAATCAAACATCTGACATCTTCTGTTGGGTCTATATCACTTTTGATAGAATATTCAAATGCATATTTGCATATTGAATGGATGATGCCTCATTTGTAACTTTAACAGTTTACATAAATGAAGTCACTTTGTTTTCACGTGACTTTAATAAAGCAACATTTCTTTTCTTTTTTTTAATTAAAGAAAATGACAAATTTGGAAAAGCTCCTCACAAAAAACACTGTGGTACAGGGAAGGTATCAGACGGTAATACCACGGTACTTTGATATATACCATAGTACTCAATGATTTTCAGTCATAATTCACACCAAAATAAATATGCGTCACATATTTGGTAAATAATTCAAAGAAGGCTGATGGTAATTGTTTTTGTACGCAAAATGTGATTCCTTAATTATGATCCACTGTTATATTTACCATGGTATTCATATGCTACTGCTACTGCGAGGTTATTTCACAGCACACCACAGTAATACTATGGTACTTTTAGTGTTTTTTTTTTTTTACAGTGGCAGATCCTAAAAGAGAATTAAAGCTGTTTCAGGTGGCAGATGATTATAGTAATTAATTTCTTACCGGCGAATGTATCAGGAACATAATCTTTCACCTCGATATACACAAATATAGCAGGAAGAGTCAGCGCTTGATTCTTTTCATTTCTCAATCCGATGTAACGATAACCTGTGAGAATATGACACAATTATGTTTTAGCAAATAAAAGAAAAACGTTTAACCAAACCTGCATTTTCATGTCGCAAAATGTCTTGTAATAATACAATACAATGCCATTTTTATGTTGCAAAATAATAGTAATAACAATACTGTAAATTCTTATTAGTATACTAAAATTCTAAATTAAAATGCTAAAAACACATGAAAGTAAAACTATATCTGCATTTTAATATTGTAAAATGTATTGTTAATAATAATTAAAATAATAATAATAATACATTACTATTATTAATATATTAAAATAATGTAATCTTAATAACTGTAGTCTTAATAACAATGCTAAAAAGCATAAAATCAAAATATAAACTGAAATCATAGTTTATTTCCCCCTCACAATACAATACTATAGAAGCACAACTATAATAATAACAATAATAAATTAAAATAATCTAGCACTAAATTAAATGCTAAAAAATCACATAAAATCCAAACAAACTGAAATCATTTTTATATTCCCTCACAGTAAAAGAAAAGAAAAAAGTACAACATAGCACATAAAACAAAAATGCAAACTGAATAACTATCAATATACCTTCTCTTACTCTTTTTTTTTTTTTAATTGAAGAACAATTCTTGAATCACAATAGATCGCAACTCAGCAATTTTATGCGTTTTGTGTGTTTTTCCTCTTTATTACAAGTTATACATCAGAAGGCATGAAAAAAAACAGTATAATGAAACGAATGTACTCATTGTAATCGAAAAGATGATTGATTCTCATGCCGCTTTAACTGAGGCGAATACAGCGATCTGTCACGTCACATTAAAGAGACTCAGCAATTTTATGCGTTTTGTGTGTTTTTCCTCTTTATTACAAGTTATACATCAGAAGGCATGAAAAAAAACAGTATAATGACACGAATGTACTCATTGTAATCGAAAAGATGATTGATTCTCATGCCGCTTTAAAGACACATTAAAGAGCATGAAAAACACATTATTGTAAGACATATTGTTTGTATTTCGCTATAAAACTGACAGAATTTGAAAGCCGAGGCTTTGTTTTATATCAAAAGTGCCAAAAGCACAAAGGTTATTGCTTTGAAATGCAATCGAAGACGTGAAGTATTATTTCCAAACATACTGTCCCTGCGAGTATATGACACATGCTATGATTTCTGCTATTAATCCAATATACATTCAAATAAGTTGCCAGGCCACTGGAATTTCTCCCGGGGCTCCCAATCCGGGCCATTTGCATGCACAATACTCTCAAAATATTATAACTTTAATCTCGTAATTGCTACAGCTTAATTCTCGTATTTTGACTTTATTCACAAAATATTTTGACTATATTCCCGCATTGCTACGACTCGAGTAATTTTTCGTTTTTTTCTCAAAATATTATCATAATTATTATTTAAAAAATTAAAATAATACTTTTTTTATTATACGTAAAAAATTTTTAACGTGGCACTAAAACGCAAATTATTGTATTATTGTTGCTTTTGTTAAAATAATCAAAAGATGGTCACAAGATAAATATTCAGATTTTTTCCCCAGTAGTCTGTTTTATTCAAACAATTATGAATTATTTGCATTTAGATACATTAGAACTTTACCTAATATGTTGAATATTAAAAACAATGAACAAACAAAATCTGGATCTCCATGTCTGCCATGCAAGTCAACTGTTCCTGCTCATCTCCAGCCTGGATCTCTTCTCTCCACTTTCCCTAATTGCAGATTCAATTATTAAATCTGTCAGGATTAATATTTTTATACTTAGATGTTTTTGGGGGATCAAACTGTAACACCGTGTGTCCCAACCAGACACGACACGATAAAAAGTATATGTTCCATGTAGTTTTTGTCCTAACCACCTGCAACAGCGACACGTGACAATAAGCGACACGGAATTCTATTTTAGAAATGTTTTTTATTTTCTGTGACGACGCGGCAGGAACAACATACAAAATATGACAGTGATAATCTGCGGACAAGTAGTAGGATGATTAGAAAGGACGAGTTTGGAGACTTCTGCCTCAGAGAGTGGAGAGAAGGATGTGAACGGGTGTATGATGTGCTTGACAGATTGTGGTGTGGAAAATTGTGCACTGATGGTTTTAATTTTATTAATGAAGAACGTGGCAAAGTGGTTAGCTGTTAGAGTTGATGAAGGAGGCGGAAGAGCAGTCCCGGACTGGCCATGGGGAGCACCGGGAGAATTCCCAGTGGCCTGGCGGCTGATTTGATTCCATCAAACGATTCCAAACAGAATCGATATGCGGGACTCGATGAAAGAGAGGAAGCGGCTAGAAGAAGCAGTGAAATGTAGCAACATCACTGACCTGTTCAGGGCTTCCATTGCAGGTCAGTTTCATCTGTATATATGCTAGATAATTGTGTCTTTATTAACGTAGCTGAGTATTAAACTGCTAGTATCTATTCAGTCAGATGATCAGTCAGAATACTGGGCTAAAGTACATCATTATCGTTTGTAAAGTTACATAAAAATTTTTAGCAGAGACAGATATTCACATGGATTTATTGTACAGGGAGGGAGGGAGCTAGAGCAGACAGCAGAGTCACAACCTAATAATGCAATAGTATGTTCAGTATTAAGATTTTTCAGTAAATATAGGCTATTGTACTAATTTTGACATTTAGGCACTTTAGAAAATGTGTTTTAATATTTTTTGTTTGTTTGTTTGTTTGTTAAATAGGGCATTTAAGTAATTTTAAGATAAATAACATTCTGTGCTAACAAATTGAAATGAGGTGGCTGTTTTCAAAAAAGTAATGTTTACTACTTTTTTTAATACTATACTTTTATTAGAAAAACCACGACTGATGTTGATGTTTTTTTCTTTGTTTTGTTTTGGTTTGATGTTCAATTCCAATTATAAATTATATCATTTTATTGGATTCTTTTCGGAACAAAAACTAATTTGGCCATCAAAATTGAACATAATTTTAAATAAAAAATTAGATCATTTTATAGTATTTTTTTTCTGGATCAAAAACTAATTTGGGCATCAAAATTGAACAAGGTCATATCTTTATGGTATTTTTATGGAACAATTTGGGCATTAAAACTGAACAACTTTAAATTATACAATTTTTATAGTATTTTTATGGAACAAAAACTAATTTGGGTATCAAAATTGAACATAATTTAAATTATAATAATATAGCTTTTATGGTATTCGTCTGGAACAAAAGCTAATTTGACAAAATCAAAATTAAACCTAAATTTCAATTAAAAATGACAATTTTATAGTATTTTCCTGGAACAAAAACTAATTTAGGCATCCAAACTGAACATAAATCGACACTAAATACAACAACAACAACAACAAAAAACTTGTGGAAATACATCAATCACTGATTGCACAGCAATAATGCATTGCAAATGAGTTTCCTGCTGCTTAAGGTTTTGGCAACAGTCTCATGTTCCATAAAAGCTATTAATGTTTTGAAAGCAGCTTTTGAGGAAGTCGAGCTGTCAAACGTCTAACCTTCACTGATAAGGTGTTGGCAATGATGCCGTCCACAGTGCTTTCTGTGAAGGGGTCGAAGTGCTTGTCCGGTCGTCTCATGAACTCTGGTTTGAGTCTGTAGCCGCTCTTGCCGTTGTACTCGTACATGCCGAGGTTCAGCTGCATGGACAGATCTGAGAGAGATGAGAGAAAATCAACAGCTATAAAGTCTGATTTCAGTGGACATTTCATATTACAGCATATTTGTCATAAGCCTCTCCCAGAGCGTGTTCATTATTCATCATCTCACCGATGGTCTGAAAGTTGAGTGCTATGAGCTGACAGCCGGCGTTCCAGAAGACCTGCGGCATGTAGTTGGAGGAATCCACGCGCGTTCCTTTAGGATAAATCCTGCTCAGCTGAAACTTGTTGTATCTACATGCACACGGTTAAGGGAGCGTCATAACGAATTACACCGATAAATCAATAAATCATGCACCTCCATCACAACCAGGACAGACATGTGTGATCATCACCACAACATCACCTTACAAAACATTAAAGAGGTTGCATTTTTCAGAAATACTTTTTTCATAGACAGATTTATTTTCTTTATTTTATAATTGTATTTTAATATACTTTCCAAAAAAAAAAAAATCTACTTAATCAATTTGGCTGATTTATCTCCTAGTGTTGCTACTGCTGACTAAAACTAAAACTATTAAAATAAAATAAAATATTAAATTACAAACTTCAAAAAAATTCAAATTTACTAGAAATTAGGGGGAAAAATATAGACATTAGAAAAATGAGGAATTAGAAATATTGCCTTGGCATCTCACTGAAATAAAACATTATTATTTGTGTATATACTTTATTTAATTTATATAATGTATTTAGTATGTATTTAAAAAAAATTACAATATTTTGTGTTTTTCTGCAAGAAAAATTGATTTGGGCATCAAAATGGAGTTTTTAAATTTAAATGATAAATGATATTATTTGTGTAGTTTTTTTTCTGGAACATTTTTATTTTTTAAACATTATTATTTTTACATATACTTTAATTCATAAAATGTATTAGAATGTATTTTTACATTTTAAATGATACATTATCATATTTTCCGTCAAAAATGGCCAACAACGTGGAACATATATTTTTTAAATGTAAATTAAATAATTTTTACAGTATTTTTCTGCAACAAAAACTAATCAAAACTGAACACCTAAATTATAAATTATATCATTTATTATCGTTTTTATATCTAAAAACATTTCGATTATATTAAAATAAAAATATAAAATATTTTTGATGATGTATAAACACCGTGCAAATGTACTTGATTGTCAAAAAAAAGCTATAAAAATAGACGATTACTAAAACAAATGCAGTTCGGTGTCATTTATGTCAAATGCATACATCTAAAGGTATCACATCTAAATATATACATGTGTGAATTAGAGCATAATTTTAGTGAATAACAACTTCAATTTCAGTTCATTCTTCACACAAACATATTAAATGGCTTTTGAAGACTTGCAAACCGGGCATGAGTCAGATGGACTACTGTTCTGAAATCTTCCTGACAGATTCATAAGTTCTGGCATAAATAATAGATGTTCTTGTCCTGGTTTGCCATCAGAAATGCGGGCTGTGTTAGAAAGGATGCTCGACGAACTCCACCGGTGTCTTGGTGAGATGCTCCAGCGCTTTGGTCTCCACGAACGACGACATCTGATAACTGCGTTTGCTCTCTGAAAGCAGACCAAGCTGGTTTGAATCAGATCTTCAGATGGGTGATCTCTTCATCATATGTGCTCAAAACTTACTCTTGGAAATCTCAAACGAGTGGAACTTGGTGGGCTGGATGTAGTTGACCAGTGTGGACATTTCTTCAGTGGCAAAGGCTTCGGATCCTGCTGTACCCTGAATAAAAATCACAAAAACATCAGTGTTTGAGCTCATGGACATCATTTTCTGAAGGCTGAGCACCTCATTTCACAATTAGTTGAGAAAATTGTATATTTTAAGAGTTTCAAACATTATTTTGCACTCCATTGGTGAAAACGTACACAAGAGCTAAAACATTGTATTTACAAGCAGAGTAATTAACTTCTGCGCATGACCTCAAAATGACCAATCAATCCGTTTCAAAATGAGACAAAGTATAAATATTAGACAAAAAACCTAAACTTAAAAAAATATAAATGAATAAGAAATAAGAAAAAAACACAGAAATAAAAAACAACTAGAATTTAGAAATAGTTAAACATGAAATAAAAATAAATTAAAGCTATATAGAAATATTAAATAAAAAACCTACAAAAATAGAATTTAGAAATGTTGCCTTGGCAACTAACTGAAATAAATAAGTTTAAGCTGAAGTGCTAAAATTACTAAAACTAAAACTGAGATACAATAGATTAAAAGGTATATAGCAATATATAACGTATATATAATGATATTAACAGCTTATTACAAATTCGAAATGTTGAAATAACTGAAATAAAATAGGTTATTTATATTGATCAAAAAGTACTAAAATAACTCAAACTAAAATAAAAAAAGCTACATGGAAATTAAAAATAGAAAACAAAAACTGAAAATGACAAAAGCACATAAAGTTACTCAGATTTCCACTAAAATTAAAACGGATGAAAATATGAATCAATACTATAATATAAAAGCATCATCTCTTCCTGACCTCGTCCATGGACTTCTTACAGTCATCATCATCATCATCTTCATCCTCATCTTCCTCAGCCTCCACCTCTGCAGGCGCTAAAGCTGAAAAACAGGATCAAATCCAACTTCAGTCAAATCAAATGCTGAGTTCCTCTTAAACAGCGGTTTGGATGCGCTGAAGAAAGTGCATGAGAGAGCTGGTGTGAGAGAAGAACCAGAGGGTTCAGCCTGAACTCAAGAGACACACTAATGAAAACGCTCTCATCATTTACTCATCCTCGAGTTATTTATTTCACACACACGTCATTTCCAAACAACAACCGCCAACAATCAGTCTCCAAAAACACCCCGATTTCATTCATGGGCTAATCCAGTTCATTTGTGCAAAAATGTCAATTATTTATTTCATGATTTATGTATTATTAAATAAATAATTAAAAAAAAAATTTATGTATGGGTGATTTGTGCAGAATCTGTTTAATTTGTTGCACAAACAAATTCTTTATTTAATTATTGATTTATCCTCAAATAAACAGCAATAAATAAATTAGACAACTGTAATTTTTGGCTGATTATGTAATGTAATTATTTTACTCATCCTCGAGTTATTTATTTCACACACACGTCATTTCCAAACAACAACCGCCAACAATCAGTCTCCAAAAACACCACACTTTCATTCATGGGCTAATCCAGTTCATTTGTGCAAAAATGTCAATTATTTATTTCATGATTTAGGTATTATTAAATAAATAATTAAAAAAAAATTTAATGTATGGGCGATTTGTGCAGAATTTTTATCTATCAATAAATAGATTTAATTAAAAATTTTTTGGGTGATCTGTTTAATTTGTTGCACAAACAAATTCTTTATCTAATTATTGATTTATCCTCAAATAAACAGCAATAAATAAATTAGACAACTGTAATTTTTGGCTGATTATGTAATGTAATTATTGTTTATTTACAATTTACAAATTTAATTGCAATATATTATATATTATATTACATTTACTATTTACAAATACAAATGTAATTTTAATTTGTTATACATTGCATATTTACAAATTATAACAAAAATAATTATAACAAAACATTACAGTATATTATATAATTACAATAAATTATAAACTCTACATTAGATCTACAACTTAGAAATGTCATTTTAATGATTTTTTATTATTATTTTAGAATATATTATGCATCCATCCATTCTCTGCTTATCCTATATGATCGAGGAATTATATTATATTATATTATATTATACTATATTATATTATATTATATTATATACAATTTACAAATTTAATTTAAATTTATTATATTATATTTAATATTTACAACAAATTTATACACATTTATATTTTATTTACAATTAAACAATTTGAATTTGAATTTATTATATTATATATTTACAATTTTCAAATTTACACAAAATGCTAATAACAGCAGCACTACGGTTTGTATATTTTCAAATTTCACCATCAGTCATGTAAATTAATATTTAAATGATTTTTCTTTTTTAATTAATTTGTTTTTAAATTAATTATATAAATAAATATTTAAAATAATAAGCACTTAAATGAATTAATTAATTAAATCTTGTTTAATTTAGCACTGTCTGACTCAGTCATGCAGATTTGAGGATGTAATACCTGCGGGTCCAGCGCTGGGAGACGACGGCTCAAAGACGCTGGACGAGTCGCTGTTGGTGTTGGACGCCTGCTCGGACAGCTTCTTCTTAGTGCTGCCGTCTGAGGGTTTGGGGTGAGATTTCTTGTTCTTGATGAGGATCTTTCCCACGAGCTCATGAGGGCTTGGCAGAGGAACGCCGGACTCAATCTGAAACACAGCAGAATCAGTCAGGAGAACGCTGACTGATAACAGAGCACAAATGCATCAAGGACAGAGACACTTACAGGATATTTCTCCAGAGTCTCAGTCAAAAGAGCATCCCCGAATATCGATCGGCAATATTCTGCCATTTTGGCTTGCTGTTTGGGGCTGCCATTCAACAGAAACACATGAAACAGCCATTTTTGCATAAACAATGAGTAACAAATTAGCGCTTCGCAACATTTGCTGCATCAACAAAAGTAAATTACAGTATAAAGTCCAAGACCAAGATGAAATCTGCAGACCGTTTGATCATTTCTTTGCTGATTTAGGGGGGAAATTTGGAAAATTCTGTTGAATAGATTTAAATATGGTAATAAACAAAATGTAGCATGTAACAAAAATGTAACAAAAAAAAATCATATTGGAACAAAGCAAAATAAAATAAAATAGTAAAATAAACTGATTCACTGATTTAGGGGTAGATTTTGAATACTACAGAATAGATGGTAATAAAATGAACTAAACTTATTGGAAGCTGAAAGCATAATAAAAAATAAAATAAATTAAAATAAAATAATTAAATTAAATAAGAAA
Source organism: Sinocyclocheilus grahami (assembly GCF_001515645.1). Classification (NCBI taxonomy): domain Eukaryota; kingdom Metazoa; phylum Chordata; class Actinopteri; order Cypriniformes; family Cyprinidae; genus Sinocyclocheilus; species Sinocyclocheilus grahami. Next base: position 270,133 of record NW_015505639.1, on the reverse strand, counting down.
TAAGAAATAAAATATTGAATATTGTCACGCTCAGGTCGAGGCAAGGCACACGAAGATGAAGATAATCTTAATAATATAATTAATAGTAATCCACGATGATGTAGACTGGATGACAACAGCAGTAACAAACTATAACCGACCGAGCACTGAACAAAGGAGTGAGCTTAAATGAAGCAACTAATGAGGGCAACACAGGTGCAGGAGTTTAACTGATAAAGAACTGAACAAGATAATGACCTAATGAATTAAACTAGGACAGGAACAAAACCAATTAAGGGCAAACAGGAAAAGGAAACACAAAAGACAAAAATCAAGTCCATAATAGTGACAGATCGCCCCCCTCCCGGAAGGCACGACCTTGCGCCACTGAGACAAAGGGAGGGATGGGGGAGGACACAGGAGGAGGAAGCAAGGAGTGGAGAAGGGATGCTGCAAAGGGCTGGCAAGCAGACAAGACAGGTGGATGCCAACCAAAGTCCATGGTGAAGCTGATGGAGGGAGGAGCCAGGGAGAAGCCAGGAGGAAGCAGGAGGAGCCAGGTGGGACCCAGGCCACAGCCATGATGGTGGCCCACAGTGGAGCCAACGGAGGGAGGGGCCATGGTGGAGGAAGGGTTGACGACTCCAGGGGCCGACCGACGGCAGCGGAGCAGGTGGTGGAGCCCGAGGCGGAGAGCCGAAGAGCCAAGGTGACGCTGAGGATCCGTAGGGCCAAGCAGATGGCTCCGGAGCGACAGAGGACCCAGGTGGAGCTGGAGGGAAGGAGGAGCCTGACAAAGTCAGAGGGACGAGGCGCAGCCGGAGGAGTGGAGTCCCGAGGCGGCGGATGGTCAACGACAGACCAAGGCGGAGCTGGAGGGATGAGGGAGCCTGGCGGAGCTGGTGGACTGATGGACCATAGTGGAGAGGAGGGAGCTAGGAGCCATAGTGGAGCCGCTGGGTCGAAGGGCCGAGGCGGAGTCCGGGACTCAGAGGCTGGAGGCAAAGACAAGGGATCCTCCAGCCACTACGCCAATGGAGACTGTCAGACCCCCGGCGATCCCACCGCACCGATGGTGGGCTGAGGGTGAGCAGAGGGGCTGTCAGGAGACAGCGGAGGCGGTTGTGAGGACTGGTGCAGAGGTGGTGGGAGAGGGAGGCTGGGCAGGAGTTCAGGATGATTAGGGGGCTTAGTAACGGTGTGTGCTGCCCACACACACCACAAGGCCACTCCCAACAAAGGGGGCGCCAGTGATAGGGGAACAATCTTCATGGTCGTTGTCCCACAGGCAGATAGTTCAGGGCAGATAGACAGTTCAGGGCAGACAGATAATTCAGAGCAGACTGACAGTTCAGATGATGGTGGGAGGAAAATGCGCATGTCCACATATAAATCCGAATCATAGTCCACTGAGCTCGGCTCACCCTCAGCCATGGTGCAGTGGATGGAGCTTTTCCTCCGCACTCTCACTGTCCATAGTGATGTCCCTTGTGGCGAGCTCTGTAGCCGGCTCTCGCACCTGGTCTGACGTCACAGACTCTGGCTCCGGGGCGATCCTCAGCTCTGTTGCTCCTCTTGGCGATGGCTCGTCGGTCCCAGTGGGCTATGGCTCTCCATCATCGGTGGGCTCAGGCTCTTGCTTCGCGCAGCGGGGTGATGTTGGGCTGGGCTCTGGATCAAGCGGCGTTCTAGATCGGGGCCGGATGCTCTCCAGACACTGGATGATCGCCTCCCTCCAGTTAAGTCCCGTGGTGTCTAGGAGGTCGACGGGGCGGTGGCAGTTTTCCCCGATCTTGAACAGGGACTTCAGCGTCTCGTCGTTGAAGGTGGTGGTTATGGCGAAACAGCTGAAGTCCCTTGCGAAATCCTTGATATCCTGGCTCCTCCGAGCAAGAGCGGCGAATCTCGCAAAACTTTCAAAAAGGAAAACAAAACATGCAGCGCACTTTAAATTCTTTGGGTTGGTTATTCTGTCACGCTTAGGTTGCGGCAAGGCACATGAAGATGAAGATAATCTTAATAATATATTTAATAGTAATCCACAATGATGAAGACTGGGTGACAACAGCAGTAACAAACAATAACCGACCGAGCACTGAACAAAGGAGTGAGCTTAAATGAGGCAACTAATGAGGGCAACAGAGGTGCAGTAGTTTAACTGATAAAGAACTGAACAAGATAATGACCTAATGAACTAAACTAGGACAGGAACAGGAAGGGCAAACAGGAAAAGGGAACACAAAAGACAAAACTCAAGTCCATAATAGTGACAAATATAAAAAATAGAACAATAACCTTAAATTAATTTGATATATATTTAGGGAGAAGTTTTGTAGAATTCTACAGAATACATTTAAATATGGCAATAAATAAAATATCCTAAACTCTTAGTTGAACGCATAATGAAATAAAATGTAAAAATAAAATAATAAAATAAAATAAATAATACAAATATTGGTTATAATAATCTAAAATAAAAAAATAAAATATGGAATAAAATAGCATCTTAATTTAAATATGGCAATAAACAAAATGTACTAAACTCTAATTTGAAGCTGAAAAGCATAATGAAAAAAAATATATAAAATAAAGAATAAATTATAGAATAAAAAAATTATTGATTTAGGGGGAAATCTTCTAAATATGGTAAAATGTGTAATATGGTAATAAATAAAATATCCTAAACCCTAACTGGAAGCTGAAAGCATAATTAAATAAAATAAAATACAACATAGAATAAAATAAAATTAAATAATTAAATAAATAATATCAAATAATTATTTTTAAAAAATTATAAAAATAAAATTCCAAAATTAGCACCTGCCAATGTTCACATGCATGTCATTCTGGGAAACTACATCTGCAGCTGTGATGTGACTGAAGTGAAATTCCCTGACTGCATGCACATCATGTCATCTCTGATTTGATGCAGAAAACAAAGCGAGCCAGCGCGTGTGACATCTCACTAGACAACAATGATGACTGAAAACAAATTATGCATTTCAGAGACACTTCTAATTGCTCCACTCTTTGTTGCCATAGTTGCAGTCGGCCCCAAGGAGACGCGGCACTACGGGAAGAAAACCAGCAGCATCTACACTTACGAGTCCACATGATTCTCAAAGGACAGGATGACGGGGAACGGAGACGTCTTAAAAGCGCACTCTGCTATGGCTTCGATCACTTCCTGGAAAACAAGAACAGACTGAAATATTTTGATATGTCATAGTGGAATAGCTCCATTTATATTGTTTATTTCTCTTTTGAATGCAGTTATAATACTAAATGCATAGGCATAGCTGATTTGTATTATTGTATTTTCTATTTAACTTGTTACTGAATAAAATGTACTTTAATTAGGCTTTGTTTTATTATATAAATTAAACTAAAAAAAAAATAATGAAATAATAAAAATAAAAATAATAACAAATTAGGTAGAATTCTGTAGAATAGATTTAAATATAGGAATAAATAAAATGAACTGAACTCTTTGTGGAATCTGAAAATAATAAAATGAAATAAAAATGAAAATGTAAGATGAAATAAAATAAAAATTATAATAAAAAAGGAAAAAGTAAGATAAAATGAAAAAAAGAAAAGAAATACAACAAAATAAAATAATATCTTTGGTGGTTTAGATTTAAATACGGTAAGAAATAAAACGTACTAAACTCTTTTTAGAATCTGAAATGAAACAAAAACAGAATAAAATAAAGTATAAAATCTAAAAATGACAATAAATGTACAAAACTCTTATTGGAATCTGAAATCATAATATAATCAAATCAAATAATTATTAAAAACGAATTAGCTTTAATAAAATTAAACAAGCATTC
>NW_015505639.1:263525-264515 GCF_001515645.1 Sinocyclocheilus grahami | reverse complement strand
AGCCATTTAAGCAGGTGCTGTAAAAAATCAAATGCATTATTATAACGAATTCTCTAATAAATTGTGTATTTGCATTCAGAGAGGAGTGTGTGTGTGTGTGTGTGTGTGTTGATGTACCTGTGAGGTAGGTGTTGTGGGACGAGTTGATGAAGTACTGAGAGAGAGGGAAGGTCATGTCTTCACTCTGGTCCAGTTTTTCTGGAGGAATGACGCTGTTCTCCTCACTGATCAGATACCTGGCGAAGCCCTCCACTGAGATCTGCCCTGTTACACAAATCAGATCAAAAAACTTCATGCATCACATCACATTTCAGTAGACAAGACTATAGGCATCACTTCAGGACCTTCAAACTGCAAAATTGCATTCACAACCCATTTGACTCCATTAACATGTTGTATTTTGACTGTTACTATCATTCAAAACATTGAGGTCGGTAAGATTTTTTTAATGCTTTTGAAAGAAGAGTCTTCTGCCCACCAAGGCTGCATTTATTTGATTAAAAATACAGTAAAAACAGCAAAATTGTGAAATATTATTACAATTTAAAATAACTGTTGTCTATGTGAATATCTGTTCAAATTTAAAGGGGTCATATGATGCTGCTAAAAAGAACATTATTTTGTGTATTTGGTGTAATGAAATGTGTTTATGCGGTTTAAAGTAAAAAAAACCACATTATTTTCCACATACTGTACATTATTGTTTCTCCTCTATGCCCCACCTTTTTGAAACGCATAAATTTTTACAAAGCTCATCGGTCTGAAAAAGCGAGGTATGCTGTGATTGGCCAGCTATCCAGTGCGTTGTGATTGGCTGAATACCTCAAGCGTGAGACGGAAATGTTACGCCCCTCACATACTGTTGATGCCGTGTCCTGGCCGGAGCACCGAGACAAAAACATAAAACCCATTACAAACGAGGCATTTGTTGCATCCAGTGGGGACATAATTACTGATTATAATGACTTATACTGTCTTTTTACGCATTGC
>NW_015505639.1:256344-263181 GCF_001515645.1 Sinocyclocheilus grahami | reverse complement strand
GCAACCACATGTGACGACCCCGGGCTGGATTCTGCTTCGTCCACGGTGAAAGTTGAAGTATTTCCTCAGCGACCAGCACAGATCAACTTTAGGCATGACGAAGCAGATATCGTCCTCTTTTGGAAGACCAAACAAAGTAGTTTTGCTTTCACAACGAAGCACACAGCGTCTTCACGACATGGCTGCAGCGTCAACAAAACTACAGTGAGACTAAAAGTTACGCCTTCTTTCTTTGCGTGAACATTTGGGCGGCGTTATGCAAATCTTCCCACATCGTGACGTAGATATGTAGGGGCGTGTTAGAACGAGCCGTTTTAGGTAGATGTGGCTGACTCTGAAATTTTATAAAGAATATCTCTTTGGATTTGAGACTTTAGTCTTTGCAACTTTACAGATCTTCTTTATGCACCAAGAGCTTGTATCACTTCAAAGAGAAAGGAAAAATTTAAATCACATCATATGACCCCTTTAATTTATTCCAGTGATCAAAACTGAATTTTCAGCATCATTACTCCAGTCTTCAGTGTCACATGATCCTTCAGAAATCATTCTAATATGCTGATTTGCTGCTCAAGAAACATTTCTGATTATTATCAATGTTGAAAACAGTTCATGTTTTTGTGGAAACTGTCATGCATTTTCCTTTTCAGAATTCTTCGATGTAGAGCAAGTTCAAAAGAACAGCATTTCTTTCAAATAGAAATATTTTGTAACAATAACACTTTTGATCAATTTGATTCGTCCCTGCTAAATAAAAGCATTCATTTCTTTCAACAGTTGTGATGGTAGTGTATGAAGTTCATGACAGTAGAGCGCTATGCATGCAACAGAGTTGATTTCACCTCGGAATATTATCACTGTCTTTCTCTCTTTTGCACCTCAAGTAACAGCTCGTCTCGTGGAGTAAATTAGCACTGCGACTGCAAACAGACTTCAAATTAAACTCAAGCTGGAGATCAGCACTGGCGGCTGAAGGGAAGACACTTGGGACGAGCGTCCCCTGCGACTCATTCTCAGCAGCACTTTACATTAATTAAAGCTGTTCTTTGCTGAGCTCCGGAGGTAATTAACCTTGGCCCTTTTTCTGGTGGGACGGGGCGGCTCAGTAGGGATCGCCGGCGTCTCTGTCGCTCCAGAGCAAACAGCCTTTGATTTGCACACACCGAAATAACATCAACCACCTTGCTGTCGCGAACAGGGTGGCAAATGGCTTTTAAAGACTACAATTGCATTGTATTGCATTGTCAATTGCATTGAAATTCAGCAATTGTCCTGTCGAGTTAAATGGAGAACGAAAGAACAAGATCACATCTGCTGTCACTGTCTTTTCAGGCCAGTTAGATGCTCAGACAGGTCTACTTTCAAGATTTCACAGGGTTTTGTGCTGGTTTGGCCATTAGGCTATAAGTCAAGTCATTTATTTATATAGCGCTTTTAACAATACAGATTGTGTCAAAGCAACTGAACAGCATTAATTAGGAAAGTAGTGTGTCAATAATGCAAAATGACAATAGTAAACACTCAATATTCAGTTATAGGCAGTTCATCATTGAATTCAGTGATGTCAACATCCAGCTCAGTTCAGTTTAAATAGTATCTGTGCAATCAAGTCGACGATATCGCTGGAAATGAAGTGTCCCCAACTAAGCAAGCCAGAGGCGACAGCGGCAAGGAACCAGAACTCCATCGGTGACAGAATGGAGAAAAAAACCTCGGGAGAAACCAGGCTCAGTCGGGGGGCCAGTTCTCCTCTGACCAGACGAAACCAGCAGTTTAATTCCAGGCTGCAGCAAAGTCAGATTGTGCAGAGGACTCAACTGGTTCCTGTGGTCTTGTCCACATATAAACAGTTTTAGCCCTATGGTATCATATTTGATTTGCTATTTTTTAATAATATAAATTATCAACATGATCAAAACTTGCTGTTGTTCAAGTCTGATTCATATTTTTGACTTTATTATCAAGTAAAAAGTATTTTAGTCTAATTGCACAAACGTCTACCTTCAGCTGCTGCTTCACCGTTTTTTTTGCTGTCAAATCTTTACTGATTTTTAGTAAGAGGTAAGAATAACTGATATTGTTAGTGATGTTTCAAGATGAACATTTACTGGACTGTTAACTGCTATTTTAGTACCTTTGATATAGTATTAGTTTTTGTCAATATTTTGAATTTGATTTGATTTTTATATTTTCATTTTCATTTTAAAGTTATTTTGTTGTGTTTTGTCATTTTTATTATTATTTTATTATATGTCTACAATATGTTGTTTTTTATTAAGTTTTAGTTTATTTAATATTTTGAGTTAGATTTAATGTTTTATAGTTTGTTTTCATTTTAATTTTAGTTAAAGTTTTATGAACTTTATTTATTTTCTATATTGTTTTTATTAAGTTTTAGGTTTAGTTCATTTTGTTAATTTTATTGAACATATCTTTTCAATTAATGACATTTGTATGATTTAAGTTTTAGCAATAATAACACTGATTTCAATTGAGTGAATCATCATCATCATCTTTATTTATTTAAAATAATATTAATTGAATCATGTTCAAATATGATCATCAGGCTTTTGAGGAGTGTTTATTTCTTCATCTCTCAATCATCATTGGATTGCATTGCATTATATGTTTGGATCATCTCATCTCATCTTACTAAGACATATTATTACAGAGGGATGACTGATATTTATATAATTTTATGGAAATATCTGCTCTACCGTTACAAAGATCTCATTAATTTACATTACAAGCATCAGAATTTCCTCATAGAATTATCAGCATCTGCAGCAAATTACATATTTCTGCTCAGTTTAAGTCTTTGAATAAAACTGATCTGTATTTTCCTCACTATATCAGACTATATGAGCCATAAAACCCTGATGGATCAAATATGATACTCAACACAAAACACATTTGAAACCTTATTGCTTAAGATTTGTTTTTATATTGTGTCTAAAGGTTCAATAAACTGTTCCATTAAAAAAAGTAATTATTTCTTACGTCAGGTTTTACAGGTTTAAAGAAACATGCTTTTTTAACAGGCAAATACAAAAATAAGCACCTCGTCTCCAGCTTTTATTGACTATCAGACAAACGCTGCAAACGCAAACTAATCTGCAAACGCAGACCATTCCTGCTTTACAACCCGATTGTTCCTCCAAATCTACAATCAATACCATGCAAACATGAACGTCTCGTGTGTCTGGCATGTCTAGTGTGGGCGGTGGACCGTCCTCTGCCTGTCTCTGAGATGGCACTGAGAAAACAGAGTTGCAATCTGCGTGACAGTGAGGTGTCATGTTGAACCGGCAGCTAAAGAACCTGATGATCCTCCTCATCCATTGCTGACCCCTCTGGACTCAATGTGCCTAATCAATCAGCCGTCACGCATTATCATCCTGTGACCTGATCTCCAGTTTACCCGTGGACCCTTGTGCTCCGAGAGATATAAATAAACCGGCTCCACTGTAGCGTCGGACTGCATCTCGTGAGTTATTGTTGCTATGTTAATGAAACGGTGCAGAATGTTATGGAGGTTTGGTTTTCTTTCTGCAGAATAAGAAAACTCAAAGGCTGTGTTCCAAAAACAAGTGCACTTCCTTGTTGTCCGCCTCTTACGCAGGCCGCTGCCTTATAAGATGTCCTAACTGAAACATATACTTACAGTTAGGTCCATATATATTTGGACACTGACAAAATGTTCATAATTTTGGCTCTGTATGCCACCAGAACAGAATTAAAATGAAATAATCAAGACTTGAAGCTTTACTTCAAGGGGTTGAACAAAAATATAACAAGGAATTACAACCATTTTTATACACAGTCCCCTCATTTTCAGAGGCTCAAATGTAATATTTATTTTTAATATTTTGATGAGAATCCTTTGCAGGCAATGAATGCCTTAAGTCTGGACTCATGTGAGAACTTTGTGATGCTTTGCCAGGCCTTTACTGCAGCTGACTTCAGTTGTTGTTTGTGGGTCTTTCTGCCTTTAGTTTTGTCTTCAGCGAGTGAAATTCATGCTCAATTGGGTTGAGATCAGGAGATTGACTCAGCCATATAACTATAACTTGAATATGTTTTGGTCAGCAGCTAAAATATATATGGACCTGGCTGTACTAAAATAGTAGTACAGGAGTCGTCACATGTGGTTGCCGCAAACCCACCGGACGCTCCTTCGCTCCTTCGTCTCCTTCGTCTCAAGCCCGCCCGCCTCCGCTCACTCTAGCCCGCCGTGTGTTTCGTTGTGAAAGCCAAAGAACTTTTTTTTTTGTTTGGTCTTCCAAAAGAGGACATGACTAGAAATCAGTGGTTAATATCTATATTTTTCAGTGTAGAATGAATTAGTATATTTGTTTGTATATTAAATAACTTAAGTATATTAACTATTAGAATCCGTGTATCATTCGATCATTCGTTTAAACAAAAAAATAGTTACCATTCTCTGCCATTAAATTGGCAAGCGCGAGCAGGAAATTTTTGTGTTATTAAGTAATAAGCCTTTAGAACAACATTAAGGTGAGTAGTCACTCAGTAGTTCATACATGTTTACAAATTTAAGTACTAATTTATTTATTTATTTAAACCTATTCTGTAACACTTTACTTAAAGACTTTGTATAATACATTATAAAAGTATTTTTAATGCATTAATTTCGCTTTGTAATGCACCTTATAATGCGTTGTATGATCTCATGAATAACTGTAACCATTATACATTATAACACTTTTTTTTCATTGTTAGACTTTTAGAAAGTGTAATGCATTAAAACACACAACAAAAAAACCTTCAAACATTCTAATGAATTTTTGGTCACATTTATTTATGAAATCATATAATGCATTGCAGCATGCATTGTTAATACATTTACAATGCATTACACACAAAGGCTTTAAGTGTTACTGTATATTCTTTTAAATCCAGTACAGTTTCCTCACGTGACTGAGGTGTGAGCGGCCTCCTGATGGAAGCAGGTAAATGTGAGCATCAGGTACTCACGCTTTCTCCAGACAGGACTCTCGGCCCATGTTCTGAGCGAGCAGGTTAGACGCCAGACTGAAGAGCTCATCTGCCCACTCCTTCATCAGCGACAGCGCACAAACACAGACATTTCAATAAAACGATCCAGGTCAAGCATCCTGACTGGGATTTACGTTGCACAAATATTTCACTGCCACAAATAAACTCTTAAAAATAGAGGTGCATAACAGCGAAGCCATAGAAGAACCATTTTTGGTTCCACAAAGAACTTTAAAGAACCATCTCTTTCTTACTTTTTATAATCTGAAGAGCCTTCTTTCGCCACAAAGAAGCTTTTGTGAAACAGAAAGGTTGTTCAGATGTTGAAGGTTCTTTGTGGAACCATTTATAGACAAGAAAGGTTCTTCTATGGCATCGTGATTATCTGCTGATCTAATCACACGCACCTTGGCGACGTCTTCTTGGAAGGCCATGAAGTTCAGGTACTGGATGTTGACCATGTCTGGCCCCGTCACCACCGTCAGCATCCGGTTCTCTATCCGGCCCACCAGATTCCCCACATCCAGCAGCTCCCGCAGCTTCGCCTCCTGAGGGAGAACCGCAGTAATGAAGCCCGCTGTCATAAAACACGGCAGAATAAGACCGCTTCATCTGTGCGCTAAAATCTCCAGCTGAGCTGCTCTACACCTGCTCGTGATGATGAAGAAACATTCAATACATCAGCCCAATATCACACAAGAGAAACTATTCATATCTACATATTTTTTGCTTTTATTGAAATTACTTCAGGACCAACACTTTACACGGAAATGAAATGTATTAATATACATTATTAATACATACATTAATATACATCATATACATTTAGACATTTAGCGGACGCTTTTAATCTAAAGCGACTTACAAATGAGGACAATGGAAGCAATCAAAACCAACAAAAGAGCAATGATTTGTAAGTGCTATGACAAGTCTCAGTTAGCTTAACGCAGTACACGTAGCAAGGTTTTTTTTTTATTATATAATAAATCAAAGAAAAACTGATAGAATAGAAAAAGATTAGAAAAGCTAGTGTTAGGGTGTTGTTGTTTTTTAAGAAAAGAGAGGGCTAGAGTTAGAGGGCCAAATAAAGATGGAGCAGAATAAGACCGCTTCATCTGTGCGCTAAAATCTCCAGCTGAGCTGCTCTACACCTGCTCGTGATGATGAAGAAACATTCAATACATCAGCCCAATATCACACAAGAGAAACTATTCATATCTACATATTTTTTGCTTTTATTGAAATTACTTCAGGACCAACACTTTACACGGAAATGAAATGTATTAATATACATTATTAATACATACATTAATATACATCATATACATTTAGACATTTAGCGGACGCTTTTAATCTAAAGCGACTTACAAATGAGGACAATGGAAGCAATCAAAACCAACAAAAGAGCAATGATTTGTAAGTGCTATGACAAGTCTCAGTTAGCTTAACGCAGTACACGTAGCAAGGTTTTTTTTTTATTATATAATAAATCAAAGAAAAACTGATAGAATAGAAAAAGATTAGAAAAGCTAGTGTTTTAATATAATTAATGATATAATAATAATGATGATAATAATAATAATAATAATAATAATATATATATTTATATTTAGTTTTTTATATAAATATAAAAATAAACATACATTTATATTTAAATATCATTTATATTTAGTTTTAATATAATAAATTAACAATCAAACAATGGACAGATAGATGGAGAAACAGATTAGACAGACAGACAGAAGGACGGACAGACAGAGAGATAGATGGACAGACGGACGGACGGACAGACGGATGGACGTACGGATAGAGGGATAG
>NW_015505639.1:255974-256216 GCF_001515645.1 Sinocyclocheilus grahami | reverse complement strand
ATAGACGGATAGATAGATAGATAGATAGATAGATAGATAGATAGATAGATAGATAGATAGATAGATAGATAGATAGATAGATAGATAGATAGACAGACAGACAGACAGATGGACGGATGTACAGGATAGATAGATGGATAGACGGATAGATAGATAGATAGATAGATAGATAGATAGATAGATAGATAGATAGATAGATAGATAGATAGATAGATAGATAGATAGACGGATAGATAGATAGA
>NW_015505639.1:240902-251498 GCF_001515645.1 Sinocyclocheilus grahami | reverse complement strand
AGACAGACAGACAGACGGACAGACGGACAGACGGACGGATGGACGGGATAGATAGATGGATAGACAGACAGACAGACGGACAGACGGACAGACGGACGGATGGACGGATAGATAGATAGATAGATAGATAGATAGATAGATAGATAGATAGATAGATAGATAGATAGATAGATAGATAGATAGATAGATAGATAGATAGATAGATAGATAGATAGATAGATAGATAGATAGATAGATAGATAGATAGATAGATAGATAGATAGATAGATAGATAGATAGATAGATAGATAGATAGATAGATAGATAGATAGATAGATAGATAGATAGATAGATAGATAGATAGATAGATAGATAGATAGATAGATAGATGGACAGACAGACAGACAGACAGACAGACAGACGGACGGATGGATGGATGGATGGACAGACAGACGGACGGATGGACGGGATAGATAGATGGATAGACAGACAGACGGACAGACGGACGGATGGATGGATGGATGGATGGATGGATGGATGGATGGATGGATAGATAGATAGATAGATAGATAGATAGATAGATAGATGGATGGATATATGGACAGACGGACGGACAGACAGACAGACAGACAGATGGAGGGATGGATGGATGGACAGATAGACGGACGGATGGACGGACGGATGGACGGGATAGATAGATAGATAGATATATGGACAGATGGACAGACAGACAGACAGACAGATAGATGGATGGATGGACGGGATAGATAGATAGACAGACAGACAGACGGACAGACGGACAGACGGGATAGATAGATGGATAGACAGACGGACAGACGGACGGACGGACGGACGGATTTAATTAATTAACTACAAAAAGTAGTTAATTAATTAAATATTGCTTTTATTAAAATTACTTTAAGACTTACTTTTTATCACACAAAAATAAAATGCATTAATATAAATAAATAATGGATGGCTGAACAGATAAGTAGATAAATATATACATAAATAAAAAAATCTAAATGTATAGATCATTAAAATTTCTTCAGAACACTTGGGTGTAACACTTTTTTTAACCCCAAATATAAAATGTATTAAAATAAATAAATAATGGTAGATGAATATATAAATAAACAAAAAGAAAATAAGTAAATAAATAGAAAAATTATAGCAAAATTATCTGAGAAATAAAAAATACATGAATGTATGTATAAATGAGTGAATGAATGGATGGATAAATAAATAAACAGGTAGGTAGACGATTAATACATAAAAATAAAATAAATAAATAAATACAAATATAGCAAAATAGCTAAAAAAAATACATATGTATAAATGAATGAATAAATACATAAATAAAACAGGCAATTCTATAATTTTTTTTATTTAAATGAACACAATTGTTTTCCTCTAAAAAAGCAATCAACAATCAATCAATCTTTTTTATCATACAAAATAAGCACAACAAATGTTATGTATTTAAATAAATAAGTAAACAAATAAATTAATTAATTAATAAATGCATTCTACCTCAATTTTGCTTTTGTTATATTTACTTCAACGACACAACTTTTTTACATATACAAAAATAACCCCAAAATTAAATGTATTCATATTAACAAGCTTGCGTATGTCCATGCCAATTGTCTCATATAAACCTGGAGCGTAAAAATGAAATAAGCTCTGGCTGGTTGTTTGCTCTGTTCCTGTCTGAGTGGGCTTTTGTTGGCCAGAATGAGCTGCAGTCTGGAGCCCATTTCCAGCCAAGAAAGCCTGTGTGTGTGTAGCTGAGAGTGTTGGTAAGGTAGAGAGCAGATCTTTCATCTGTGTGTCGCTCAACAAGTGTTTCTCATGCAGCTGTGCAACAGGTGTGTGTTCGGCTCTCAGCTGTCAGCGGCTAATTAAAGCCAGCGCCACGACTCTCCAATCAAGCGCTGATGTGCGAGAGCCATTCATCTGCGCCACAGCAGAACCAATGCTTCAACAAGCCTGAAAAACACTCCCACCACCAAACACCACTGGAGGATTGAGAACGAGCGAAAACCCAGAGAGCACCTGAGCACGTCACCGAGAATTTAGCAAGTTCAACATGATTACAAACATAACCCAAAAAATAGATTTTATTCATATAAACAGACAATTATATATTATAAATATAAATTAATAAATAACTTTATTCTTTCTAAATTTTGCCTTTATTGAAATTACTTCAAGACCCAGATTTTACATTAAAAGGTTTTTTTTAATCATACAAAAGTAACAGGAAAAATTAAACCTGTATATGAATATAAATAAATAAATAATTCAAACAAATACATAAATAAATGAACAAATAAGTAAATTAAAAAAAAATTAAAAAAATCAAATATAAATGTATTTAAATAAATAAATATTACCTAAATATACCTTTTATTATATTTACTTTATTATATTTACTTTACAATCATTTACTTAATTTTTTTTTGCAAAAGCAATAAAAAAATAAAATGTAATAAATAAATACATACATACAATTTTGCTTTTATTTAACTTAATTCAGGACCAAGATTTTACATTGGATTTTTTTTTTTAAATAGCTGAATGATGAATTGTACATAAATAAAATCTATCTACGGTGGGTACGGAAAGTATTCAGACACCCTTCAATTTTTCACTCTTTGTTATATTGCAGCCATTTGCTAAAATCATTTAAGTTATTTTTTTTCCTCATTAATGTACACACAGCACCCCATATTGACAGAAAAACACAGAATTGTTGACATTTTTGCAGATTTATTAAAAAAGAAAAACTGAAATATCACATGGTCCTAAGTATTCAGACCCTTTGCTGTGACACTCATATATTTAACTCAGGTCCTGTCCATTTCTTCTGATCATCCTTGAGATGGTTCCACACCTTCATTTGAGTCCAGCTGTGGTTGATTATACTGATTGGACTTGATTAGCAAAGCCACACACCTGTCTATATAAGACCTCACAGCTCACAGTGCATGTCAGAGCAAACGAGAATCATGAGGTCAAAGGAACTGCCCGAAGAGCTCAGAGACAGAATTGTGGCAAGGCACAGGTCTGGGCAAGGGTACAAAAAAAAATTCTGCTGCACTTAAGGTTCCTAAGAGCACAGTGGCCTCCATAATCCTTAAATGGAAGACATTTGGGACCACCAGAACCCTTCCTAGAGCTGGCCAAACTGAGCTATCGGGTGTACATTAATGAGGAACAAAAAAATAACTTAAATGATTTTAGCAAATGGCTGCAATATCACAAAGAGTGAAAAATTTAAGGGGGTCTGAATACTTTCCGTACCCACTGTATATTTTGCTTTAAAAGTATTTTAAGATCCAGATTTTACATTGGGTACAACAGTATTTTTTATCATACAAAAATAACTAACTAATGAACTAAATACATCAATTTGAATTTATAAATGTATAAATATAAAAATGCATTAATTATTTTTAATTATTTTTCATATATAAATAACATTTTGCTTTTATTGAACTTAATTCAGGACCCAGATTTTACATTGGATTTTATTGCAATGACTCGACACTTTTTTTCACTAAAAATAACCAAGTCTAAATCTCAAAATAACCAAAAATTAAATGTATGAACAATTACAAGAAATGCATATTATGTGAATGCGATCCATGTCAGCAGACAAATATAATCAGCCAAATTGAACAAACATAATCAAGCGTAAAAACACGTCTGGATGTTTGCATGAGGACAAGTATAATCCCAAAGCACACGTGAGCACACGAACAAATGGGAAAAAAAGACACCTGATGGTTTTTTCATAAAAAAAAAATCTAATGTTTTATCAGTTCCGGCTGTGACTCTCAAAAACAATATGCCCACAGCACACCCAGAGGAACAGAGCGCTATTACAGAGACTAAATCCATCAGCGCTCCGGGAGCTTCGCTAATTTCAGTGACGGTTCACTGAGTAATATTACAGCTTCAATTGTCTTCTCACCACTTCAGGGGCCAAATGATTGATCGGCGCCACCAATGTCTCGCTCCAAACTAGCGTTCAGATGCATTGCTAAATGATGCTCATAAATATTTGATTCATTCGGAAAGATGTGAAAACACTGAATAGAGCGTCACACCCAACACAGAGTACATCAATGAATCCAACTGTCCCTTCAATTTCTGTGAACGCATACATACAGCAATAAAGATGTCATCTGCTGAAATGTCCTCCACCCTCAGGTCGTCCAAGATGTAGATGAGTTTGTTTCTTCGTCAGATTTGGAGAAATGTAGCACTGAATCACTTGCTCACCAATGGATGCTCTGCAGTGAATGGGTGCCGTCAGAATGAGAGTCCAAACATCACAATAATCCACACCACTGTTTATCAGCTGTTTGGACTCTCATTCTGACGGCACCCATTCACTGCAGAGCATCCATTGCTGACTGAGCAAGTGATGCAGTGCTACATTTCTCCAAATCTGATGAAGAAACAAACTCATCTACATCTTGGATGACCTGAGGATGAGGACATGTTCAGCAAATTGACATTTTTGGGTGAACTATAAGCGTAACTTTAATGTCCTTCAGGCCGTTTGGACATACAGTACAGAATCTGCAATTGTAAATTATGTAAATCTTGGTGATTAAATTGGAATTTAATGTATCATGACTGAGCTGAACAGCTGCTCTGAGGGAGATGCCAATGACATAAGATTAAAAACATTATTAAACATATAATATATTTCTGTATGGGGTTGTGCTGAGAGATGATAGTATCGTGTATCGATGATAGTCAGAGATATCACCTGTTGCTGATGACTTTGACGATAACAAGACAATTATTATTATTATTATTGTCATCAGGGTTAGGGTTAGGTTTGTTGTGCTTGTTAGTATGGCTGAACAATTTGGCCAAAATATATATCTATATATATTCTATATATACTATAATTAATAGTAATAATTCTTATTATTACTATTAAATACATTTTATAAAATAAAAATATATTTAATCAAAAAATCATAAATTGAAAAACAATAAATTATAAAAATAAAATACAATACTAATAAAAACAAGCAAACAAAAAATACTACACTTTATACACACACACACACACACACACATATATATATATGAATTTGGCTATTATTATTTAATATTATTATAATTAAGCCAATTATATTCAATAAAACAACTATATACAAATATATTAAATTATTCAAAAATAATTATTATTGCAGAAAAATAAAATACAAAAAAATTAAAACAAAAACACTTAACTAAAAGCTAAATAAGAGAAATGACTATTGTAATATTTCACTGTAGAATAAAACAATCAAGTATAATAAAAACAATATAAAATTTTTTATGATTTTAAAAGTTAAACCATCAAACTTTTATTTTGGAAAAAAGCACAGGGACCCCTTAAATCTTTTGCACGGGGAAAAATAAAAAATATATTTGTAACAGTTACACAATTTTATTCTAATATTTGTCATGTTCCAGTGAAGTTCTGTAGTGAGGAGACCCATTCCGGCTCTGTTTCCGGCAGGGTTTTCCCGTATCCCTCATAACTCATGACTGGGTTTGGCCCCGGGGCCCCTGCAGCCAGACTGCTGTTAGACTTTTATTTAAAGCGCTTTCCTCCGACAGCATGACAGACGACACGGGTTCATTAGTGAAAGCCGCTGTGTGTACTGCAGACACCAGCTCTGAATAGCACATGAATAATACATGCAGTTATTGAATATTAAATTGACTCTTTAAAAGGGGAGTTCTGTGTCAGCCGGACAGATGTGTGTGAGATCGGCGCTAAAAAAAGATCAAGCCTGTAAATAGCCTATGCCTACTGCATGATCATTTTCATTGCATTATAATTTCAGTATGAAAATGTGCATTGCACTAAACTATTATTTTACATGTTGCATGTATTATTGTTCACATTTGACGCTTTCTTGTGCAAAAACTCAACATCACGATGCAAGCATGTTCTTGGCTCACTTGGTTCACGATATTGGGAAAAAATGGCACTGTGATATGAAAAACTACAGGAATTTACAATCAGTTGATTTTAATAAATCTATTAGGAAAGAATTAACGATTCTAGAAAGACTGGAGTATGTTTTGCAGTAAAATGCATCTTCATAGAAAATAAAAAAGTTTGAACAATCCTTTTAGGGTTAAACAATTTGTGAAAAACTTGAAAAATCTCTTTCCACTCTCTACACTTTTTTTCCATTAAATATGACTAAAAATCACAATTATTCTTTGTAATTTTTTGCATTCTGATTATTTCATAAAAAAATGAAAAATATTATGTAAAAATGTCCTGTAAAAAAAAAAATGTATACAAATATTTATAGTATAACTGTAAAATGACAATACTAATATTTACATCTTCATTTTCAAACATTCTGTAGAATGAACAAAAACTTTTCACTCAAGTTTTCATTCACTGTTTTTGATCAATTCAATATTATTATAAAATATTAATAATAATTAGGAGTTTTTTATTCTTATTCTTAATTATCTTATTCTTAATTATTAAATACAAATTTAAATATAAAAAAACTACTGCACTGTAAAATAAACTATATATATGCACTGTATATATATATATATATATATATATATATATATATATATGTGTGTGTGTGTATTAATAATAATAATAATAATAATAATAATAATAATATTTATTATGATTATCAATCACTAAAAATATTGAATATATAAATAAAAATAGAAATATAATATATATATTTTTTTATTTACATATATATATATATATATATATATATATATATATGTGTGTGTGTGTATTAATAATAATAATAATAATAATAATAATAATAATAATATTTATTATGATTATCAATCACTAAAAATATTGAATATATAAATAAAAATAGAAATATAATATATATATTTTTTTATTTACAGAACAACTGTAAATTTAATTAATTAAATAAAAGTATTAATAAAATAAGATAAATTGTAAAAACACTATTGTACTATAAAAAAATAGTGTACTACATTTTTTTTTCTTTTATAGTAAAACTGTAAAATTTCAAAACTAGTATTTCTGTCTTCATTTCAAACAGTAAATCACCCAGCATGGCATATATTTGATAAACTGCAGTCTTCAGCATGATAATCGTGTGTCAGACTCTCAAACACAGATACTGTATCATCCGTGTGAAGTCTGTGGTTCTCTCATGCGCACTTGTTTTATGCAAATCTGTTTTTTTATTCTCTGCAGGACGCCGGGCAAAATGAAAGGTCCTGCTGAGAGCAAAATAAATTGGATTTACATTTATCTGCACACTCTCTGTGTCTTCAGGAATCCAGCGCTGCCTGGAATAAAACAATATTCCTGCACCGCTGACCGGCAGACGGAAACATCAGCAGCATAATCACAAAAACCACCCACACTTCAGCATTTAAACATCTCCATTTAAAGAGAATAAAACCAACACGAGATGAAAGCTGCTGCCTTAAAACTCACTATCATGATGCTGGGTTGCTAGGTGGAGTTCTGGATTGTTTCTATAGTGTGCTGGGTGGTTGTTAGGTGGTTTCTTATTACTATCCAAGTTCAAAACAGCCCATACTAAAGTCATCTTCTGGTCTCTTCAGTGCAGGTCTGTGGGATTTGTTGCTCATTTTTATCAAATAGAGATGCCCAACTAATCAAAAGAAAACTGAAATCGCCTTATGGCTTCATGCGATTATAAAACTGATAAGACTGGGATTTAACTACATAAATATACTGCAAAGCAGCTCAGGATCAGATGTTTTCAGCGGTATGTATTTGTTATTATTTTTTTTTATTTAGCAATAATATTATAAAGTAGATTCTATAATTGCATTATTAATTATTAATCATAATTTATTTATTTTTAGTGATGCACCAAAATTTCAGCAACTGAAATATATTCACTACATATTCATTATATTTATATATTTAATGTAAGTTTGAATAAATCTGTCATGAAAACCTTTTTTTTTTACCATTTGAATGTTTATATTTCAACAATGAACTGGAGTGGAAACATGAATACATCATGAAAAAATTATATAAAAGCTGCCTTAAGTGCAATTTAAATGTATACATGCAACTCAGTTTGTATTTTAGTGTTCATTATCACATAAATGTAATTAATTGATTATTAAATAACATTTTATGTGCAATTGAAATGTTTATATGCAACTCAGTTTGTATTTGAATGTTGATTATTAAATAAATGTGATTAACTGATTATTAAATCAACTTTATTGTCAGTTTCAGTTTTTGGAGAAATTAAAATGTTAATTTCAGTTTTGATATTTTGGTTAAAAAAATCAGTTTGCTGCATCACCCCTATATAATTTTTTTTAATTTAAATTCAAATGTTAAATTAAATGGGTCATATTGATATATAATCACATATTTGTTGGCCAAATTATGCAGCCTGACAAAGAAGCACTGCATCCGGTGCTTTACAACTCAGATTGCATTAGACTTTTGATTATTAATTAAATGTGATTAACTGATTATTAAATCAACTTTTTTTCAGTTTCAGTTTTTGGCTAAATGAAATTTGTAATTTTAGTTTTGATGTTTCACTAAAAAATTCAGTTTGGTGAATCACTAATATTATTATTGTTGTTGTTGTTGTTTTAAGTTTAATTTAGAGTCATATTGATCAAATTTTTTGGCCAGATTATGCATCCCAGCAAAGAAGCATTACAAACCTGGTGATTTTTACACATTCACGCAAAAAAAAACAGAAGACCAGAAAAATCACAATTATATTTTTTTCCCCAAATTGTGCAGCCCAAGGTTAGTATGTTTATTCAAATCACTGAATAGCATTATTCATGCTTTCCCAAGCAAACACCACTAACAAAAGTGTAAAATCCAAACACGTGCACCAACAAAAGCGTCAATCCACCTAAATCTGGGATCATCAACGCTTCACTCTTTCTTCCAGTAAAGAATGCAGTGAAATGGATATTGATGGTGATGATGGCAGCGCTGTTTAAATCAGATGAGTCAGCGTCTCTGGCGCACTGGAGAGCCGCTGCTGTCATTGTTGTCACCTTGTCCTCCGTGAGGCTCCTCGCCATGTTGGATGCCCTTTCTCACAACCTCATTAGCTCCAGTGCCTTTGGCTCCGGTCACACACAGGGAGCCTTTGCACCAGAGTTTCTATGGCAACATGCACCGAGACCTCGCTGCCTCCGGGAACCGGATTTAACCGAACCACGCAGTATCAAAGCGCAGGGCTCTGACCAGAATCACTGGAGCGCTGTCAACCACCGAAGACGAGCCTTTTCATGTCACTGATAAGCAATTAAACTGCATTAAATCATGAGTTCAGACACGTTAGTTCTCATCTAATTTTATGTAAAAAAAATAAAAAATAAATAAATCATAAGTGGCTTTGGATAAGAGCAAATGCTCGATGACTGTAACTTTAACAAAAGTTGCAGTAAAATGAGTAAGAAATAATCAGGTGTCATATTAAACCAGCAAGCAAATATTGCATTGTATAAAACCTTTATTGACTGATTTATGTTATGCCACCTCATAATTATACAGGGAAACAGCCTCCTGAAATCAGAGATTAGACCGCATACTGCAGCAGTGAGAAAAAGAGAGAAAAAAATTTTGATTTTTACATTCTGAAGAAAATGTGACTGAGGTCATTTATGTACATATTTATACTCATATATATATATATATATTGTTACGCGTCAGTGCAAGGAAGAGCAGAGGTCGGATCCAAATGCAAGCAGTAGGAAGTTTAATAAAACAAAAGTAATCCAGAGCAACAAACGATGAACATAACTTGGGGAGAACCAGGCAAAAGAAACAACACGCCACAACTTCACAAAGACAACGACTGACTCAGACTGACTAAAACACAGGACTATTATACACAGAGACACTAACAAGATGACAAGGTAACTGGAGCAGGCGAAGTAGATGATCGCCACGGCGGAGCAGACAGATGAGGAAACCAGGGCTGAGACTGAGACCTCGGAGGAACTGAAACATAGGAAACAGACAGTTTACTTATGGCCCCAAAGACCGAGGTAGAAGGCACCATGAGTCCATTGATAATCTCCTCGGCTGTGATGGACAGGACTGAATGTTCATTAGCGGCCTCCATAGCCATGACGGGACAGGCAGAGAGTTCACATACAGCCTCCATAGCCGTGACGGGACAAGACCCTGGAACGGCGGCCATGTTGGGATCTTCCTCCGCGACTGCAACAGTGAATGTCGTTCCACTCAGCTGCAATGCTATATAGATGCAATACTCCAGAGTCCAACTAGGGTCGTGCAACGGCATGCGCAAGCTGAGTGGTTCGGACAGCCCACCCCAAAAAAATATCATGAGGGGGATTTTCCCCATTTTAGTCATATGTACCAGCTTAACAAAGTCCACAACGTATTCCTCTATGGGCCGATCTCCCTGTCGGAGGCGCATAATCTCCACTGCTGCTGGATCCATGTTGGTCAGTCGTTCTGTTACTCGTCAGTGCAAGGAAGAGCAGAGGTCGGATCCAAATGCAAGCAGTAGGAAGTTTAATAAAACAAAAGTAATCCACAGCATCAAACGATGAACATAACTTGGGGAG
>NW_015505639.1:232597-240209 GCF_001515645.1 Sinocyclocheilus grahami | reverse complement strand
TACGGCCTCCATAGCCGTGACAGGACAGGCAGAGAGTTCACTTACGGCCTCCATAGCCATGACAGGACAGGCAGAGAGTTCACTTACGGCCTCCATAACCGTGACAGGACAGGCAGAGAGTTCACTTACGGCCTCCATAACCGTGACAGGACAGGCAGAGAGTTCACTTACGGCCTCCATAGCCATGAAAGGACAGGCAGAGAGTTCACTTACGGCATCCATAGCCGTGACGGGAGAGGCCGAGAGATCACAGACGGCCTTAATAGCCATGACGGAATAGGCAGAGAGTTCACATATGGCATCCATAGCCATGATGGGAGAGGCCGAGAGATCACAGACGGCCTCAACTCCTGTGCGAAGTCCCTTCATGCTTCAAACGCTCCACCATCATCCCCGTCCCAAAGAAACCCAAAATTACTGGACTTAATGACTACAGACCTGTGGCTCTAACGTCTGTGGTCATGAAGTCTTTTGAAAGACTGGTGCTGGCCCACCTGAAGGACATCACTGGACCCTTGCTGGATCCTCTTCAGTTTGCCTACAGAGCAAACAGGTCTGTGGACGATGCAGTAAACATGGGACTGCATTATGTTCTGCAACATCTAGACAGACCAGGCACTTATGTGAGGATCCTGTTCGTAAAGTAATCCAGAGCATGAAACGATGAACATAACTTCACAAAGAAACAACACGCCACAACTTCACAAAGACAACGACTGACTCAGACTGAATAAAACACAGAACTATTATACACAGAGACACTAACAAGATGACAAGGTAACAAGACACACCTGGGAAAGCAATCAAGGGAACCAATGAAACAAAAGAACTACAAGTTGACTACAAATGGCACTCTAGACAGGAAGTAACAAATGTCCAAACACAAGACAGGGGAACAAGAGCAAGATCATGAAATTTAGATTTATACATAGTTTAAAAACAGTAAGATTTATAAATAATATTCATATACATAAAAAATAAACATTAGTGAGATTTATAAATAACTAAAATAGTTATTAATTAAAAAACTAAGTGAGATTGATTAATTTATAAATAAATAACATTAAAATGCATAAATACAAATAAAACATGAATGATTGAGATTTATTTATATTCATAAATATTCATAAATAACTAAATAAATAGTAATGTCTAAATATATAAAATAAAAACATTGAGTGAGATTTAATTATAAATAAATAAATAAATAACATTCAAATACATAAAAAGTAACCATTAATGAGTGAGATTCATAAATAACTAAATAAATATAGTTATGTATAAATATATAAATGAAAACATTGAGTGAGATTTATTTATAAATAAATAAATAACATTCAAATACATCAATAAAAATATAACATGGATGAGTGAGATTTATAAATAACTAAATACAATTATGTATAAATATTTAAATTAAATATCAATAAATAAATACATTTCTGTTTATATTCTAGGTTAAAAAAGCTTCACCTTCAAGTCTTACATTCAACAAATTTTTGCCTTAAACTACAAATTCTGTCATCATCTACACATGACGTTTGTTTAATTAAAATAAATAATCTGGTTGATGTGTCCTTACACACTAATAAGACTCTACACACTGTAAATGATCACGTCTTACACTTCAGTACTGAACCAGCAAGTTCTTAAAAACATTTGATTTCTCCATCGCTTGTGTTTTATTCTGGCCTACAGAAAGTTGCTGTTGCCCTCTGAAAACATGGCGCTCCTGAATGCGTTACGTGTGAAAGTTCAGCTCACTGACCCTACACATGAGCAACAGCCATGCTCCTGCTAATTCCACACATGCACAGGCTCATGTGAGTTTACCACGGTAAACCTGCAGCGGGTGGAGGCGCCAGCAGCAGCAGCAGTGTGTCGTGGATTCACCGCACTGCTGATCTCCTCCAGGCGCTGGTTTGGCTGGAGAGGAGAATAAAAGGGCATTCTCTGGGTTCTGGCTGAAGTCCACCGGTTCTTCTGTCTGCTGCACGCTTGAAAATAATATTCATATACATAAAAAATAAACATTAGTGAGATTTATAAATAACTAAAATAGTTAATATTAATTAAAAAACTAAGTGAGATTGATTAATTTATAAATAAATAACATTAAAATGCATAAATACAAATAAAACATGAATGATTGAGATTTATTTATATTCATAAATATTCATAAATAACTAAATAAATAGTAATGTCTAAATATATAAAATAAAAACATTGAGTGAGATTTAATTATAAATAAATAAATAACATTCAAATACATAAAAAGTAACCATTAATGAGTGAGATTCATAAATAACTAAATAAATATAGTTATGTATAAATATATAAATGAAAACATTGAGTGAGATTTATTTATAAATAAATAAATAACATTCAAATACATCAATAAAAATATAACATGGATGAGTGAGATTTATAAATAACTAAATACAATTATGTATAAATATTTAAATTAAATATCAATAAATAAATACATTTCTGTTTATATTCTAGGTTAAAAAAGCTTCACCTTCAAGTCTTACATTCAACAAATTTTTGCCTTAAACTACAAATTCTGTCATCATCTACACATGACGTTTGTTTAATTAAAATAAATAATCTGGTTGATGTGTCCTTACACACTAATAAGACTCTACACACTGTAAATGATCACGTCTTACACTTCAGTACTGAACCAGCAAGTTCTTAAAAACATTTGATTTCTCCATCGCTTGTGTTTTATTCTGGCCTACAGAAAGTTGCTGTTGCCCTCTGAAAACATGGCGCTCCTGAATGCGTTACGTGTGAAAGTTCAGCTCACTGACCCTACACATGAGCAACAGCCATGCTCCTGCTAATTCCACACATGCACAGGCTCATGTGAGTTTACCACGGTAAACCTGCAGCGGGTGGAGGCGCCAGCAGCAGCAGCAGTGTGTCGTGGATTCACCGCACTGCTGATCTCCTCCAGGCGCTGGTTTGGCTGGAGAGGAGAATAAAAGGGCATTCTCTGGGTTCTGGCTGAAGTCCACCGGTTCTTCTGTCTGCTGCACGCTTGAACGGCTCCTTAGTCATTACCCGCAGAAACAAGACCCGGGATCTTTATTCTAACTCAGAATATATGCTGCTGCATGGAAAAGACAAAAAAAAAAAACAAGACGCAAACTGAACCCACAGACAGTTTATGTGCAATGCACAGAAGAAATCAGTGAAGGACACACTCAAAATTTAGAATCAAATTTATAATTGATTCAAATCACAGCTACATAAAAAATAACTCCGGCTGATCTTATGCATTCAGCAAAAATGTTTTTATATTTAAAAATTATAAAAATGTATTGTATTTATATTTATTTATATTACACAGCATTTATATATATAGATGTTTGACTTAATATTGAATTTATAATAATAATAATGATAATTGTTATTATTATTATCATTATTATTAATCATTTATATTAATTTACAATACCTTATCATTAATAATTATTATTATATTAAAGTCTATATATTAATTACAAATAACTTTTATCCATTTTATAAATAAACACTTACTATAAACTACAAATATAATTACTATATTATAATTGCTATGAAACAAATATAATATAAAATGTTTTAACATATATATATATATATATATATAGAGAGAGAGAGAGAGAGAGAGAGATTGTAATTAATAATAATAATTCATATTATGACTATTTAATGTATAAACATTATACATTTACAAAATGTATAAACGATCAAATTTCAAAATATACATTTCCTTACCATTTTTTATTTTGCAACAACAATAATAATAATAATAATAATAATAATGCATGTCCTAATTTACTAAAACATATTTAATATATATATATTAATAAAATAAAAAGTATTAGTATATTAGAAAATTCAATAATCCAATTCAATAAAGTTATAAGTCTACACTTATACATATTATAATAACTTTTAATACATTTAGATATAATCACTTACCATAAATATAAATCATATTTAAATATTAAATGTTTTTTTTAAATATACACATTTAGTAACAATATTTTTAATTTGTTATAATAAACATATTTAATAATAATAAATGTATTACAATTTGCTTGTAATGCATTGTTATAAGCCATAAGTCTATACATATATATATATATATATATATGTATAGACTTATGGCTTATAACAATGCATTACAAGCAAATTGTAATGTAAAACACTTCTTATAAATTGAAAACATAAAATATATGCTTTTTAATATATTTATTAGTACTGGGCAACGATTACATTTTTTTTTTAATCACGATTAATCACATGATTTGTCTCCAATTAATCGCGATTAATCGCATTGTTATGCACAAAATTCAATAATGAATTCAAAAGTAGTCATATGTAAAACACTTCTTATAAATTGAAAACATAAAATATATGCTTTTTAATATATTTATTAGTACTGGGCAACGATTACATTTTTTTTTTATCGCGATTAATCACATGATTTGTCTCCAATTAATCGCGATTAATCGCATTGTTATGCACAAAATTCAATAATGAATTCAAAAGTAGTGCATTGTGCACTTTTTTCATTTAAAAGTACTGCTATATGAACAAAAGTGCCATACAATTTGATTTGCAAACACTTTAAACAAATAAGGTGCTTTTTTTACAGCAGTATTCAGCAGTTCAAATATTTCTTGTAAATCTCAACTTAAACATCAATGTAATCAAATTAAACGTTTTTATAGAAAATATTTTATAGTTTGTTATTGATAAACAAGTTATGCTCAGAATCGAGGGCCTCGATCATAACTTTATAACAGGCACCTTCCGAGTGGAGACCTGCACTCGCGGGTCGCGGGACCCAACGCAGCAGAGTGCGGCACGGGACAACACTTGATGGGCGAGTGCGGGCGGGTAGAGACTCGTGTGTGCGGGATGCGGGAGAATGAGTGTGTACTCACGTCACAATCTTAACCGGGCCCGAACACGTTTGACCCCCAAAGCCCGGTTCGTTTGACTAGTGTGATCACTCCGTGCCACGCTTGGGCGTGGTTCGATTAGGAAGAGGAGGTTCAGTTATATAGAGATCAGTGAGTGTGAGCGCTACCCGCGCCGAAGCGCTGAACTTCTGATACGTGCAGCACGATTGCATGAACATTTCTGAGGGGCAAAAGTGAAAGATCTGTAAAGCAATATATTGTGAGAGAGCCGTGTTTCACCGCGTCCCCAATGACTCAAAATAATAAACCACAAAGTTAACAAAACGATGCACTCCACTGTGCTGAGCGAGAGCGCTTCTCAGCTGCCTTCATGTGCTATCGAAAACTTCCTATTTCAGAGCCAGTGAGCAATGGACTTTCAAAATAATAATAATAATAATAATAAAAGCTGCGTTAAGTAAGCAGTCCGCTTCGCGTCGGGGTCCTGATCACCCTGTCAGGATTTATTCTGAGATAACAACCGACTGGATGTACATTATCCCGCTTATTACACGGCTAAAAAGATTTGTTTTTACCATACATGTGGAAATGAATGCTGAAGTCTTCCATTGTAACACGCGGTGGTTAAGTGTTTTCAGTCACAAGATGGCGCCAGACAGTCAATGATAGCGGAGTGACTCGTTAAGCATATAAGTAGTACCGGTCAAGATAACTCATAGTACCCGGATGAGCGGTGTGTTATTCAATTAGGCGGTTGTTATCTGGGAATAACATACCGCTGGATGGCGCGAATGACCAATCAGAATCAAGTATTCCACAGAGCCGTGTAATAATTGTTGGCGTTAATTAATTAATGCGTTAACGCGTTTACACATTAACTTGCCCAGCCCTAATATTTATAAAATAGTGATGACCGGATGAGCTAAAACGTCACCCGAATCCACAGCTTCACATAAATTATCCATCCGCCAACCGCCCGCACGTGTTTTTTTATCTGATTTAGATAACCGCACCCCATCATCACATTAGGGTTCGTACGGTCATGAAAAACCTGGAAAAGTCATTGAACAGCAATTTCCAGGCCTGGAAAGTTTTGTAAAAATAAATAAACCCAGAAAGTTTTTGAAAAGTCATAAAAATCTATTTCACAATTCTCTGTATAATAGAATTATGTTTAATCAGGTCCTGAATTTTGTTGCGGCCTTGCGCGTACATCGCATTACTCATTCCCGCAGTTTTCGACTTTAAACTGAGGGAAATTGCTGCTTAACATTTATTCAATATAGCGTGTAGGTTAGATGAGTAAATAAATCCACACAAACATCAGATGAAAACAGCATGAGTGATTCAGCTGTACCCCGTCTTCTCTCTTTGACTTTCTCTTCACATCGACGCATCTAGAGCTGCTGCACGCTGCGATATAAGACTTTAGCTCGCGTTTCGGGACAGTTGACAATTGTCAATCTTCTGATACGTGCAGCACGATTGCATGAACATTTCTGAGGGGCAAAAGTGAAAGATCTGTAAAGCAATATATTGTGAGAGAGCCGTGTTTCACCGCGTCCCCAATGACTCAAAATAATAAACCACAAAGTTAACAAAACGATGCACTCCACTGTGCTGAGCGAGAGCGCTTCTCAGCTGCCTTCATGTGCTATCGAAAACTTCCTATTTCAGAGCCAGTGAGCAATGGACTTTCAAAATAATAATAATAATAATAATAAAAGCTGCGTTAAGTAAGCAGTCCGCTTCGCGTCGGGGTCCTGATCACCCTGTCAGGATTTATTCTGAGATAACAACCGACTGGATGTACATTATCCCGCTTATTACACGGCTAAAAAGATTTGTTTTTACCATACATGTGGAAATGAATGCTGAAGTCTTCCATTGTAACACGCGGTGGTTAAGTGTTTTCAGTCACAAGATGGCGCCAGACAGTCAATGATAGCGGAGTGACTCGTTAAGCATATAAGTAGTACCGGTCAAGATAACTCATAGTACCCGGATGAGCGGTGTGTTATTCAATTAGGCGGTTGTTATCTGGGAATAACATACCGCTGGATGGCGCGAATGACCAATCAGAATCAAGTATTCCACAGAGCCGTGTAATAATTGTTGGCGTTAATTAATTAATGCGTTAACGCGTTTACACATTAACTTGCCCAGCCCTAATATTTATAAAATAGTGATGACCGGATGAGCTAAAACGTCACCCGAATCCACAGCTTCACATAAATTATCCATCCGCCAACCGCCCGCACGTGTTTTTTTATCTGATTTAGATAACCGCACCCCATCATCACATTAGGGTTCGTACGGTCATGAAAAACCTGGAAAAGTCATTGAACAGCAATTTCCAGGCCTGGAAAGTTTTGTAAAAATAAATAAACCCAGAAAGTTTTTGAAAAGTCATAAAAATCTATTTCACAATTCTCTGTATAATAGAATTATGTTTAATCAGGTCCTGAATTTTGTTGCGGCCTTGCGCGTACATCGCATTACTCATTCCCGCAGTTTTCGACTTTAAACTGAGGGAAATTGCTGCTTAACATTTATTCAATATAGCGTGTAGGTTAGATGAGTAAATAAATCCACACAAACATCAGATGAAAACAGCATGAGTGATTCAGCTGTACCCCGTCTTCTCTCTTTGACTTTCTCTTCACATCGACGCATCTAGAGCTGCT
>NW_015505639.1:222208-227514 GCF_001515645.1 Sinocyclocheilus grahami | reverse complement strand
GGGCGGGTAGAGACTCGTGTGTGCGGGATGCGGGAGAATGAGTGTGTACTCACGTCACAATCTTAACCGGGCCCGAACACGTTTGACCCCCAAAGCCCGGTTCGTTTGACTAGTGTGATCACTCCGTGCCACGCTTGGGCGTGGTTCGATTAGGAAGAGGAGGTTCAGTTATATAGAGATCAGTGAGTGTGAGCGCTACCCGCGCCGAAGCGCTGAACTTCTGATACGTGCAGCACGATTGCATGAACATTTCTGAGGGGCAAAAGTGAAAGATCTGTAAAGCAATATATTGTGAGAGAGCCGTGTTTCACCGCGTCCCCAATGACTCAAAATAATAAACCACAAAGTTAACAAAACGATGCACTCCACTGTGCTGAGCGAGAGCGCTTCTCAGCTGCCTTCATGTGCTATCGAAAACTTCCTATTTCAGAGCCAGTGAGCAATGGACTTTCAAAATAATAATAATAATAATAATAAAAGCTGCGTTAAGTAAGCAGTCCGCTTCGCGTCGGGGTCCTGATCACCCTGTCAGGATTTATTCTGAGATAACAACCGACTGGATGTACATTATCCCGCTTATTACACGGCTAAAAAGATTTGTTTTTACCATACATGTGGAAATGAATGCTGAAGTCTTCCATTGTAACACGCGGTGGTTAAGTGTTTTCAGTCACAAGATGGCGCCAGACAGTCAATGATAGCGGAGTGACTCGTTAAGCATATAAGTAGTACCGGTCAAGATAACTCATAGTACCCGGATGAGCGGTGTGTTATTCAATTAGGCGGTTGTTATCTGGGAATAACATACCGCTGGATGGCGCGAATGACCAATCAGAATCAAGTATTCCACAGAGCCGTGTAATAATTGTTGGCGTTAATTAATTAATGCGTTAACGCGTTTACACATTAACTTGCCCAGCCCTAATATTTATAAAATAGTGATGACCGGATGAGCTAAAACGTCACCCGAATCCACAGCTTCACATAAATTATCCACCCGCCAACCGCCCGCACGTGTTTTTTTATCTGATTTAGATAACCGCACCCCATCATCACATTAGGGTTCGTACGGTCATGAAAAACCTGGAAAAGTCATTGAACAGCAATTTCCAGGCCTGGAAAGTTTTGTAAAAATAAATAAACCCAGAAAGTTTTTGAAAAGTCATAAAAATCTATTTCACAATTCTCTGTATAATAGAATTATGTTTAATCAGGTCCTGAATTTTGTTGCGGCCTTGCGCGTACATCGCATTACTCATTCCCGCAGTTTTCGACTTTAAACTGAGGGAAATTGCTGCTTAACATTTATTCAATATAGCGTGTAGGTTAGATGAGTAAATAAATCCACACAAACATCAGATGAAAACAGCATGAGTGATTCAGCTGTACCCCGTCTTCTCTCTTTGACTTTCTCTTCACATCGACGCATCTAGAGCTGCTGCACGCTGCGATATAAGACTTTAGCTCGCGTTTCGGGACAGTTGACAATTGTCAATAGCCTAATCGGTAATTGTTGCATCATCACAAAAATTTTGTATTTTCACATCTTTTTTTCATATTTAAAGAATTTGCCACTGATGATTCAAACGCGAGTTTTGAGCAGTGTAGAGTAGTAACATTCAACGCTATAGAGCAATTATAGGTAGGGCAGGGTATCGTTCAAAATTTTTCGATATTGATACCGATACCGATACATTGACTTCGATACCGGTTCCTGAACGATACTTTTTTCTATACCAATTTTATGAAATCAATTTTAACAAGATTACATTATCTAAAAAAAAAAAACTTTGGTTTTCGTTTTCAGCTTGTTGATGTTTATACAAACTCAAAGACTCATCTCCTGAGCCACTTCACAAAGGAACAAAATGTAACCAATAGAATAAATCAGTGCAAAATAGTTTTAATAAAGCTCAAATAGTCTTCAGTTTACACATCTGTTAGGCTACATTTACACTAGTGCGTGTTTGTTTTAAAACGCATAGCTCAGACAGAATCATGATTTCTATTTATTTTCCACTGATTTACTGATGAGCATCAGCAGCTTCCAGCGCTGTCTGCTTGTGTTCTCTCTTCCATGATCGCTGCTCTGACTCAGAGGTAATAACATATTTAATTTCAGCAACATTACATGGCCAAAACACACATTAGATGGCAGGTCCGGATTTACCTATTTAATCGAATAGTTCTTAATTTGTTTGAGAACTGAGGAAGACCATACCATATAGTCGTGGCCACATAACCAGCTCTGGGAGTGCATTATTTCTCTAATAATTTTAACGGCCTGGAGTCCCAACCACACATCAAGACATTGTTCAGATCATTTGTTTCAAGACATTTGACATGTTTCCGTCCTGAAATCTCGTGTGGGTTGAACTAATTTTTTTACGCACCTCATCCCAAATTCCATCTCTTCTAGTCGAACACACCGGCTAGTGCTGCAGGCTTATTGGCTAACTGACGCTGATGAGATTAACCCCTTAGGTATCGAAATTTGGTACCGAACGACAAGACGTTTTTCGATACTCGATGGTATCGAGGCAATTCGGTCGGTGCCTAAAAAGTATCGAACTCAATACCCAGCCCTAATTATAGGTTTGTAAACATTCAGGATGCACGCGCATCATGGTTGCAGAAAACCCGGGAGAGATAGCCTTTACGGCTAGAGAATTTCACGGATACTGTACAAAATAGTTAGGTTAAAAAGATTATAAATTATATTGATTAGATGTCATTTTCAAAATGTTCTCCGCATATTACAAGAGCTTGTCACCCAGAAATAAATGAAAATGACGGTTTTCAAGTGGCAGTCTATGGAGTCATGGAATAAAATGATAAAAAAAAGGTAAATTTGGTTTTAAATTCAAAATTCTGACTTTATTCCCACAATTCCGAGATAATAGCTCACAATTCTAATAAGGAAAAACAACTCGTCATTCTCTCTTTTCCCCTCGGCTCTTCTGGCTTTTTTCCCTCAGATTTGACAAACTCACTATTTTTGAGTTAAGTCGAGTTATAAAGTCCGAATTAGGAGATATAAACTTGCATTTGTGAGAAAAAAAGTCAGAATTGTGGGATAAAATAAATAAATGTTATGTAAAGATGTTAATAGTAAGGTTTAAATAATAGTTGTAATAGTATTAAGGTTTAAATAATATTTCATGCTGTAACTGTAGGGCTAATACAATACGTCCCCTATGAACAGCATATGTGAATATTATGTAGACCTATTGTTTAAATCAAATGTATGCTTTTAAAGTAGAGAAATCATAACAGTTTTCATCCATAGTATGTCCATTTAAACATCTGCGTTTAGCTTCAAATGGCGTCTTTGACGACAGTATTATATACAAATTATTTGCATTCCGATCTTGACATCAAAAGGCACAAAAATATTTTTTATTTCATTCCATGGATTTTACCCGTTTATCTCCACTCTTTCCCAGGGTTTTTCTGCAACCACTATGCGCACAGCTGCAAGTGACGTAACTGTGACGTCTACTCTAAATTGATCTATTGAACCACTTTTTGTGCAGTACGAGTAAAGGGGGAACAAATGAGTGCTTGCAGGAGTCAGATTTGACTGATCATGGGTCGAGAGGAGGGATGACCTACAAGACCATGGTGGAGGATTTGTTACTCAACAGATCCGGAGCTCATTGACAAACATCTTATACCGTAAGATGCGCTCCCTTTACACAGAGTGCGTGCGCAAGTGATCGCGAAATCGAAAGTGAAAATAAACAGCGCGAGTGCTTATTCAAAAGAGATTTAAATACTCCCCATTGATAGCGGCTCCCTGGTACGCGAAAACTATATGTAATATTAGAATGTTTGCGGGAGCGGGCGGGTCTGGACAAACCTTGCAGGAGCAGAACACACATGTTGTCACTGTTTAAGTTCAGAGGTAAGAAGAGTGCTATCTAGCGGTCGGGATATAAACTCAAAACAAAACAATGGCCATGAATCTTGTATACATTTATTTATTTTTTTAATCAATATTGCGTTTTTGAGAATCGATACAGTATCGCCAAACAAAATATCGCGATACTCACGTGTATCGATATTTTCTTACACCC
Organism: Sinocyclocheilus grahami; assembly: GCF_001515645.1. Lineage (NCBI taxonomy): Eukaryota > Metazoa > Chordata > Actinopteri > Cypriniformes > Cyprinidae > Sinocyclocheilus > Sinocyclocheilus grahami. The sequence goes on along the minus strand of NW_015505639.1, from coordinate 223,435 downwards.
CTAGTATGTATGCTAGAACAATATACATGCTCAGACAAGCTGCAGACTTCACTGGGAGACTCTCACAGATGAATGGGAACAGCCGTTCCTCGAGCATATGGTCGTTACCAGCAGCAGCGTCATTAGCAAAGCTCTGGTTGCTTTTCAACAGATGGGCGCATGTAAACAACCCACTACTGCTTGAGACGATGTGATTGGTTTTAATATGAATCATATACATTTATGACATAACTGTCTCATTATCGTCTCTATTTTTCAATGGCGTAATTAACAGGCTTCTATTGTTCTCGCCGGGAGCTTCAACGACAAGTCAAGATCTGGAGAACAAGCGAAAAACTCCTGAAAGATGAGCAGTTCTTCCGCTCTCTTCTGTATTCATCTGCTGTCGGCTTCACAAGCGCACAACAAATCAATGGCATCTTTCTTCATTTCAATTAACAACACATCTTTAATGGCTCACATAAAGAAGCAATTGCAAACAAAAGCAGCAGGATATTTTTCATGGTCTCAGCGCACTAGTGATTAAAATCTCATTCAAATTCCTTTCTTAATAAAAAAAAGTTAGTTAAGCAGCTTGCAATTAGGAGTCACCTGCTACTCTGGGACAAACAAAACACAGAAGATTAGAGTAGGAGTTTGATGACTTACCATAAAGTAAAGAAAGGGGATAACACATAACATAACATAACATAACAATAAATAAAAATAAAGTTTCTACTGCCCACCAAGGCTGCACTTATCTTATTAAAAATACAATAAAAACAGTAATGTTGTAAAATATTATTACAATATAACTGTCTTCTTTTGAATATATTGTCAAATGTAATGTATTGCTGTAATCAAAGCCAAACTTTCAGCATCATTACTCCAGTCTTCAATGTTTTTTGTTTTGAAACCTGTGGTAAATGCAAGTATGTTTAGAAACATATTAAATAATAATAATCATCTAATAATTTATTCAAATGTATTAGTTTTTAAAATAAAATCATTATTTTAGAAATTCAATAATCCTAAATCATAAGTCTACAATAGTACATAATAACTTTGTACATGTAAATAATAATATATATATATATATAAAAAAAAAAAATAATAATAATAATAATAATAACAACATATAACTTACTAAAATGTATTAATAAAAATAAAAACGTATAATTAATACATTTATTAATAATACAAAGTTAAAAAGTCATAAATCTATACTTATTACATATATAAACACTT
>NW_015505639.1:211158-221988 GCF_001515645.1 Sinocyclocheilus grahami | reverse complement strand
TAAAAAATTTTTTATATATATTTTTTTATATATATATATATATGTATATATATATATATATATATATATATATATAGCTTGATATTTACAGTATATTTGTCCTGAAATTACCACCATATATGCATTAAAAAAGCACCCAAACAAAACAAAAAGGCCTATATAAATCATGATGGTGGTGATTCACAATATTGGTTAATTTTTATAACTTTAACTAAATAATAGATTGAGCAAACATTCAATATCACTCAGCCCTGCCACAAACAACCAATTATTTATCCAAAACAGCAGCCGGTGAGAGCAGCATTTCTCCAGCAGCTTCATGCATGACGTTTTATTGTGTGCTGAGTTGCTCAATCGATCATCAGAATCATCATGTCTCACTCTCTCTCACTCATACAGTGTCTGTGGAAATGGCTTCGACCTCTACATCCAAGGGTGGATGGACGGTTTGTTGTGGCTCGTGGATGCCTTCATAACGCACCGCTACAAGATTTATTCAGTTGCTTTGACACCAGTACACTGCGTTTCCCAGAATCACTCTCAATCATGACACTGAGTCAGAGCACACTCGCTCCGAGAAGATGCTTTATATCACAGTGCAGAGAGAGAGAGAGACTGCAGGATTCACTCTGACCACCACTGTACAAGATTATGAAGAGAAATCAACAAATAATAACACATTTAGACTGATAATCAGACTAACCAGCAACGGCAAACAACAGGTGAAGTAAATGCACTTGAAAGTGAATGTTAAAATGCAGTTTTATATAAATGTATTTTTTATATAAAATTTTCTTATTGCTTTCTTTCAATTTTGGGATAATCAAGGATCTATGAGTATAAAATACCAGTAACTGGAACTGGAAACTACATCTAGACCACCTATAATGGATGCAAAAGTTAATATATTGTTAAATTTTGGTTGCATGATCAACCACTTTCACAAACCCTTGCCTTTTTCCTTTGCTTTTTTTAAACGGTGTGTGTTGAACAGCAAACAACAGGTAAAGTAAAAGTGCTTGAAAATTACTGCTAAAAATGACAAAAATTCCAACAAACATGCTTTATTTTATTTTTAAAAGTTGAATAAATAATAATAATAAAACAAATTTAAATGACTTCTTTGTTTTTATCTTTTTAAATTATTTCTAATTATTATATCTAATTATTTCTTATTTTTACTTTTTTTTTTTAAACTGTTGAACAGGAAACAACAGGTTCAGTAAATGTGCTTTAAAAAAGAAATAATAATATTATAAAACAAGCCTGTTTTCTTTATTAAAAAACAATATAAAATAAATTCTTTATTATTTTTATATTATAAAGTATTTATGAAAATTACAATATTTTCATATTTCCTTGTTTTAATTTTGGAATAAAACCTAAGTATCTATGAACATAAAATACAAGTAACTGAAACTGGAAACCATAGACCACCGGATGCAAAAGATTACATTTTGATTTCATGATCAACCACTTTCACAAAGCCTTTTTCCTCCACATCCGTGTGATGCACCAGTCACATAGAAATCAATGAATTCGCAGAATAAACTCAATACTAAAACAGACGTGCTGCTAACATCCGCTGTGGCGTAACACGACACGACTCTTCACTGCGTTTGTGCATTTCATTTGGCACCAGTGTCATTCTCTCATTTCACAGACACAAATAACGTCCATGAGCGTCAGGAAAGAGTTCACCTGGGAGACCCGCAGCCCACGGGCTCCATATTTAGACCACAGCAGTCCAGATATAGCGTGATGTCTGTCTGCGGCCATTCCACACCAGATTGCACAGACCATTACCCTCATAGAGAGATGCTTATCACCCACAAGAGCTATTAACCTATATAGGGCCTGGGAAACAGAGCACACTGCCGTAGTAATAGCTAAAACCTCCTTTACACAAGGACATGCTTATAAATGGATGCAAGCCAATGAAGGAGAACGGATAGACCACCATCTCTAACAGTGACGCCCATCTTTCCCAGTATTTTTCTCATTCATTTACTCCACAGGCATCTCAAAAATCTCCTCAGTGAGTTATAAGACAGACCAACCATCTCTAAGATGAACCAAAACACTAAAATATTTGATTTTTGAAGGATTAAAAGATAAAGGCGACCTAACTAACAAAAATATGTTCTAAGAACATTCTGCTAACATTCCCATTAAGTTATGAACATGTTATTTCTCGGAACATTCAATACGTCCAGTGTTTTTAATGTTTAAAAAACTTTTTTTTTCTTGGTTTTTCGAACGCTATAGACCAATTTCAGTGTTTGCAAACAGTGATGACGGTTTTTTGTGGCCTATCTGGTGGCAGAAAATGACAGTTTTAACATAGCAGTCTATTCAAGCCATGGAATAAAAGAATAACAAATTTAATTTTGAGTTTATATTTCCAAATTCTGACTTTTTTCTTGCAATTCCGAGATTATAGCTCATAATTCTGGTAAGAAAAATCAATTCGCCATTCTTTCTTTTTAGTTTATAATCCCACACTTCCGGCTTTTCTTCCTCAGAATTGACAAACTTGCAATTGTTGAGTTGAATCAAGTTATAAAGTCCGAACTAGGAGATATAAACTTGCATTTGCAAGAAAAAAAGTCAGAATTGTGAAATAAAATAGTTAAATGTTATAGGTTTAAATAGTATTTCATGCATGTATTTCAACTGTAGGGCTAATACAATATGTCCCCTATATGAATATTATATAGACCTATTGTTTAAATCAAATGTATGCTTTAAATGTAGGGTAATCATAGCAGGTTTCATTCATACTCTGTCCATTTAAACGTTTGCTTTTAGCTTCAAATGACATCTTTGACGACAGTATTATATACAAATTATTTGCATTCCGATTCTGACATCCAAAGGCACAACAATCAATTTTTTCTATTATTCCATGGATTTCACCCGTTTCCCTCCACTTGTTCCCAGTGTTTTTATACCACCACAATGCGCGCGCAGCTGCAAGTGACGTAACTGTGACGTCTACTCCTAATTGGTCTATAAGGGAACATTCCGTTTGACCATTTTCAAACTTTATGGAAATGTTACTTTTGAATGTTCTCTGAACATTCCGAAACAAGTAATAACATTTAAAAAATGTCAGACGAACAAAACAACATTCCATGAGCAATGTATAACGTTTTTCCAATTGAACTAATGTTCTATTCATGATACTGAAAGAACGTGTGTTCATAACTTTGATAGAACCTTGGCAGAACGTTAGCCAAACATTATTCAAATGCTACCTAGAAGAACAAAAATTTGCAGTAAACGGTACACTCCAGTGTTTATAATTATGACAATACAATACATACCAGTATGTGATATCAAGCAGCATAACGATCTTTGGTAGGCATACCGCTAAACTTAACTGGAAACTTCGCACAGTCATGTTACAAAATGGCGTTACGCGTCCGTTCTTAACGTTAAAAATGAGGTGGATTGCTTGACTTGACTACATAAGATTCATGAGTGTGGATGAACTTTCCTTTTCTTGCTTTAAAATATGTTGGAACCAGTATTGGTTGGCATATTGTTTGGGCCTGGATGCATTCGTCTGGTTGGGTGCATTGAATACAGCAGTCCTACCTTTGGCGTTTTGGTGCATTTCCCCGTTCTTGCATCTTTGATGTAGGTGATGTCCAATAGATCCGTTTCCTGAAAGAGGGAGGGGCAGATTTTATGCCACAGCTCACAAAAACAATTTCATTCTGTTGAACTGAATCAATATGATGTTAAATATCACAAAAGCCATTCAGACATCACACGAGGTAACAGCACGGGAAACGTTGACAGAGAAAACAATGACGGAAAATCAAGAATAAATAATTAAACAGACTTAAAACATAGTGACTAATTCCCACACGCAGATCCAGATCAAAGAATTAACCGCAAGGCTCTCGTTAAAATACCCTGGTAAGGAAATGATGCAGGGCCAGAGCGCCGCATTATTTGCGTCTGCAGTGTGTAATGGACATGCTGATGGATATGCTTTCTGACAGCTGCAGCAGAAACCAAAGCTGACGGCATTCTGCTGGCACGACCAAGCTACAACTGAGCTGGAAAAAAAACAAAGAGGCATTTGCTCTTTATACTCATTTATGCAACACAGCAATGATTGGAGGGTAAAAATAGAATATCATTTTTATGATGGTAAAGCCTGAATGTCCTCATGTACTCCACAAACAACTTCTAACATTTGTCAACTTGACATGTGACGGTGCCCTGTAATGTGACTCTATCATACTCTAAAAACTAAACCACATTTGTCGGATTCCTTTGTGCATTTCTCAGGTAATATCAATGGTATGACCTATTTGAGATTTGGCCGAGATTACAACAACAGCGTTAACATACACATATATTGAATTGTTTGATCAAAATTATTCCTAGGGACAATTTAGTAGTCACTGGACATTGGTAGGGACATGTCCCAAGTGTATCTACTAAATTCTACATCCTTGGCACAATATCACCAACTACATAAGATTCATGAGTGTGGATGAACTTTCCTTTTCTTGCTTTAAAATATGTTGGAACCAGTATTGGTTGGCATATTGTTTGGGCCTGGATGCATTCGTCTGGTTGGGTGCATTGAATACAGCAGTCCTACCTTTGGCGTTTTGGTGCATTTCCCCGTTCTTGCATCTTTGATGTAGGTGATGTCCAATAGATCCGTTTCCTGAAAGAGGGAGGGGCAGATTTTATGCCACAGCTCACAAAAACAATTTCATTCTGTTGAACTGAATCAATATGATGTTAAATATCACAAAAGCCATTCAGACATCACACGAGGTAACAGCACGGGAAACGTTGACAGAGAAAACAATGACGGAAAATCAAGAATAAATAATTAAACAGACTTAAAACATAGTGACTAATTCCCACACGCAGATCCAGATCAAAGAATTAACCGCAAGGCTCTCGTTAAAATACCCTGGTAAGGAAATGATGCAGGGCCAGAGCGCCGCATTATTTGCGTCTGCAGTGTGTAATGGACATGCTGATGGATATGCTTTCTGACAGCTGCAGCAGAAACCAAAGCTGACGGCATTCTGCTGGCACGACCAAGCTACAACTGAGCTGGAAAAAAAACAAAGAGGCATTTGCTCTTTATACTCATTTATGCAACACAGCAATGATTGGAGGGTAAAAATAGAATATCATTTTTATGATGGTAAAGCCTGAATGTCCTCATGTACTCCACAAACAACTTCTAACATTTGTCAACTTGACATGTGACGGTGCCCTGTAATGTGACTCTATCATACTCTAAAAACTAAACCACATTTGTCGGATTCCTTTGTGCATTTCTCAGGTAATATCAATGGTATGAGCTATTTGAGATTTGGCCGAGATTACAACAACAGCGTTAACATACACATATATTGAATTGTTTGATCAAAATTATTCCTAGGGACAATTTAGTAGTCACTGGACATTGGTAGGGACATGTCCCAAGTGTATCTACTAAATTCTACATCCTTGGCACAATATCACCAGTAGCTTTGTCTGTTGTTGTTCCATCAGCGAAAAGAGTTCAAAACAAATACAACAGTGTGTCTGAGAAAATCACTGTAGTGGTGTTTTGTTTCGGGATGGTCCAGCGAGTCAGTTGAGTGAACAATTCAATGACTCCCTCATAAGTTTCTTTTGTGCCTGCATGAATCTAAATGGTTTAACAAATCACTTAAATGAATGATTCACTGACTAAATCAGTGTTTTGAACAAATCGGTTGATTGAATCATTAAATTATTCACTTATAAAGAACTGCGGCGCCACCTACTGGCGTAACGATGCAACTTGCAGAAAGAATTACTGAAAAATACACACACAAACTGCCTGGAAGAAAGAGATATATTTTATAAAACATATATTACACATATTATTTCTCTTTTAAATCTGCACATTATTGGCCTTTTAAAAAATCCACATCTGTGATTAAACAAACACTTTCTATAAGGATAAATTGGCACAAAACAACCAATTATAGTTTCACAAAATTAATCAATTTTCATTATTGCTATAGTATACTTCTCTTCCTTTCTAGACATTTTGGATGGGCTACAATCCCCAGCCCTCGCTGACACACTTCTGTGAACGCGATTATATAAAGACATCCAGGATGTCATTTGTTCAGAGCTTTGACCTAAAACACTAACACAGGAAATGAATGATTCACTGACTAAATCAGTGTTTTGAACAAATCGGTTGATTGAATCATTAAATTATTCACTTATAAAGAACTGCGGCGCCACCTACTGGCGTAACGATGCAACTTGCAGAAATAATTACTGAAAAATACACACACAAACTGCCTGGAAGAAAGAGATATATTTTATAAAACATATATTACACATTATTTCTCTTTTAAATCTGCACATTATTGGCCTTTTAAAAAATCCACATCTGTGATTAAACAAACACTTTCTATAAGGATAAATTGGCACAAAACAACCAATTATAGTTTCACAAAATTAATCAATTTTCATTATTGCTATAGTATACTTCTCTTCCTTTCTAGACATTTTGGATGGGCTACAATCCCCAGCCCTCGCTGACACACTTCTGTGAACGCGATTATATAAAGACATCCAGGATGTCATTTGTTCAGAGCTTTGACCTAAAACACTAACACAGGACAAGAAACACGTCTCCTTTAATATTCACAAGGCCACAAGGTCATTTCCAACTCAACTCGCATTTAGCCTACTAACTTTGAAATCAAAACATGCAGAAATGACATTGACGAGAAACCAAACAATGCAAATGTGCGCATTTTCTGAACATGTGAAGGTCCCTGCATGCGTGCAACTGCGATGCAGTGCAGTTGCTATTTTTTCGATATAGTTTCCCTATTATATGACTATGATATAATATTTATTATAATTGCAAGTGTGTGCCAAGGCTGTCTGAATAATGAAAGCAGCTCTCACACAAACGGTTCATCTATGAAAACCTGCGTATGGTGGCGGGAGCTTCACCAGCGCCATGGCAACAGGGGATGGAGGTGGTCTGTGACGGGGAGTCGGGCTAAAGCAATATGAAGACAGGCACCAGGAACCCTTGAAATCAGCTTGCAGAAGACGTCACCAGCGAGCTCAGACTCCGCTTCTGAAAATCCATTGAGACTACATGATCAAATATCTGTTAGTTCAGCAGAGCAAACCGCACTCTATTGACTCTCCATCCACAGAAAACTCACAAACCTGCTACAATATTCAATAATGGAGCCGCTTGTAAGTGACTGCGATGATTTGCTCAACTCTCGCTGGCGACAATCTGGCCTGCAGTGCTGCTAAATATAGAAACGCACGTATTGATTCAAATATACTCTTGGTTTGCATAACAATACAGGATGCTATTATATTACTATTGGCCAGAGGCGCCTGTGCTGGAATTCTGAGCGTATTTTATGGACAGGAAAAACTGTCAGGTTTGCTTTCATTGACTGACAAGTAGATTGTTATCCGAGTAAAATAAAACAGGGTGAATCTCACAAAACCTGTACAGAATGAGCCCAAGCCATATTTCATCCCAAAAATACAGTAAAAGGTAAGAAATTATACTTTGTATTCTTCTTCTTTTTTTTTTTTTTAAGTTCTATTTTAGGGTCATTAAGATTATATTGCATTGTGATGCACATTTTAGTATATAGTGTGATCATGTACAAAACAAAGGCAGAATAACAAATACTACCATAAATACTTAAAAAATAAATACATGGGAGGGGGGGATAAAACAAATTAAACAAATTAAAATAAGGGGGGAAAGGCAGAATCAGGGTTATTACTTATAACTAAAGTTAAACTGAAAAAAAAAATTCAACTTATATAAAGAAAAAAATCTGAAAAACAACAAAATTACAAAAAAAAAATAAAAAGGAAAAACTGATTCAAAATATTAATAAAAACTATAATAGTATTGTATCTCAATAATACTACAAAAATTAAAAAACACTGGGCAGGATAACAAACACTACACCATAAATATTTAACTATTTAAATTTAACTTAAGTATTTATGGTTGCATTTTTTTATTCTTGTTATTCTTTTCTCTTTTTTTAATTAAAAAATGTGCCTAATCTTTAAAAAAAATGAGGTAAGCATTTATATTTTGCTTTTAAAAAAACAAAGCCCATTTTAGGACTATTACTATTTCATTTCATTGTGATTTTGTTTTTAATTGTGTGATTCTACTCATATATATATTTTTTTTTTTTCATTATATTTAAAGGGAAACGTGACTTGGAAATGCTTTTGTTTCAGTCAATATCAATATCTATACGCACAGTCACTGAACCTGATAACTGAATGCAGTTTAGGTGTCCCGAGCCCTTCGGAGTCCCTCACAATTAGCAGCGTTTTATTCAATACCATGTGGTATCTGAAGATTGAGTCACTCAGATGAATATTATTCTGATGTTACTCATTGCTGCTTTCACAAACTGACATGAGAAATCACATGCTAAAGTTTGCTGGAATACACTCGCACTCGACTGAATCATAATTGATTCTCTAACATAAAAGGGCAAGAGCAGAGGCTGTTATATCCTGCCAAATCCACATTCAATGACCTCACTTCCTGTTGAGTTTACTCTCAAAGCATGTCCAGGTCACACTTTACCTTGAATACAATTAAAATATAAAACTTTTAATTTTATCTAGTTGCCAAGGCAACATTTCTCATTTAAAATTTAGTTTAACTTAATGTACTAAAATAACTCAAACTAAAACTGATTAAAAAACTATATCAACATAGATATAAAAACAAAAACACAACAAAACTGTAAATATAAAAAGAAAACCTGATTCAAAATATTAATAAAAACTATAATGTTATCCCAATGATCCTAAAACAACAACATTTACAAGAAAATACTATTCCATTGTTTCTACTTCAAAATGTCATGCTTACTTTAATGTGTTACATGCAGTTTCTTTGCAATTATGAAATTTACTCGCAATGTTTGAGTGAAAATTGTTTCAAAATGAATCATACACCGAGTTTTTTTTTTCCGTTTACGTCTTGAAAACAAACAAACAAATAAATAAATCAGTCAATAAATACAAAATACTATTTAGGTTCATCAAAAGAGGTGAATTAAGATGTAAAATAAACAAGTGCAAAGTATTTTTCAATATTCTTTTACTCAAAATCAATGTCATGGCAGATGAGCTCTTCATGTTCTGGTTTTATCAGCTCAATGGCCTTCATTTGCCATAATAAGATACGACTGTGCTTTCTGACGCTTTCTGAAAGGCAGAATGAACTGATGCTGTCATACCAAACATGTTTGTGATTCTTGTGTAATCATATACAGCAATGCTGTATGCTTTTAATACAGTGTGACGTCTGCTCTGCTCTTCACCCACACTTATCTCCATCAGATCATTTCAGCACAATTACTATTGAGCACAATCTATTAGATGCTGTTTATCAGATCAGCAGCTACATCAGTCAAGATCAACACTGAATGAACAGTATGCCTTTATTTTCATGTTTAGAATATTAAGGCAGACACAAAAAGTGAAGGACAGACTCTGGAACAGTTCAAATGAAAAATCATCCATACTTGGATGAAAATCGCTCATGTAAAGTGGGACATCTCTCTGAGCCAGACTCTGAGGCGATGTGAGCATTTGGCTGTCGGTGCTCCATCTGGACAAAAGACTCAACCTCATTCCCTCCGGACAGACTTTGGAAAGTGACACCACACTAGATAAAACGAACTGTTTTGTTCTGATGAAATGTATATCTAATGTCTTGTTTTAATGCTCAGGACACTTGAGCTTAAGGGTGAAGAGATACATTTTTAATGTCAAAAATACTTTTAACGTCATTGGCAGGTTAGTCTCAACGTCAGGAAATCCCACGGACCAGTGTTATTATCGTCAACTAAAACTAAAAACACTAAAATATATTTATGTTAATTGAAATAAATTCAATGTTACATTTTATAAATAAAAATAATCAATTTAATGTTAATTTAATACAATAGAATATTAAAAACATATTAGAGAAATATTCATTTGCGTTTATTTCCAAATAGTTGCAAAGTCAAAAAAAAAGAAAGAAATTGCATTAAGTTTAAGTACTAAATGAAGAAATAAAAAATTTAATAAAAACTATTAAAAACTAAAAAGACACACTCTAAAAAATGCTGGGTTAAATACAACCCAGTGCTGGGTAAAATAGGGACAAACCCAGCAATTGGGTTGTTTTGACCCAGCGGTTGGGTTAAATGTTTAACCCAACCTTCTGGTAGTAACCCAACCGCTGGGTCAAAACAACCCAATTGCTGGGTTTGTCCCTATTTTACCCAGCACTGGGTTGTATTTAACCCAGCATTTTTTAGAGTGCATATTTCATCAAAACAACAACAAAAACACTGCAACAAAATTACTAAAACATTAACTAAAATTTGAATGTAAAATACATAAATAAAAATTACATTTAGTGTTAATTTAAATCAATTAAATGAGATAGAATATTAAAAAACGTATTAGAGAGATATAAAAAAAACTTTTCAATTAGTTGCAAAGGCAAAATTCCTCATTTTCATTTAGTTTAAGTACTAAATGAAGAAAAAAATTAAATAAAGGTTTATAAAAACTAAATAGACCTTAGTCAAGACAACAAACTAAATTAAAGCTTTAATTAAAATGAAAAATATATAAATACAAATGAAATTCTAATAAATAGTAAGGTGGTATAGCAATAATACTAGAATAACAGTGCAATGGACAACCCGATCAGCAAACACTGCACACAAAACTGGGACGCACTTGTGAAAAAAAAAAGTTTTTTTTTTT
>NW_015505639.1:188862-210877 GCF_001515645.1 Sinocyclocheilus grahami | reverse complement strand
ATATATATATATATATATATATATATATCAAACAAACTTCAATCAGGCTGCACTGGATTTTGATTTCAGAAATTTTACCTTATTCTGATCTGTCCAGTACAGGAAGTATCCCTGCGGATCGACGCGCAGCGTCACTGGAGTCACCGTAGACGAATCCTAAGCAGAGAAAAATGACATTAAGTATAAATACACAGCAGAATTAATGTAAAAATGGTAATGGACAACATATTCACAACATGCATTAAGGTCCCATGAAAAGACAAAGATATTGTTTAATGCACAGATGTATTTTCTTTTGAAAAAGGGCTGGAAACGGGGAACTGAATCAGGATATAATTAAATGTAAAATAGCCAATAACCTTTCATTTATATAGACCATGATTTACCACTTGCTTGGTAGACAACAATTTTGGACAATGCACATCATGCACATGAATCTGAATGCAAAATGGCATTCTTTTTGGTCGCTACTGCTGGAGGAGAAAGACGGATCTTAAATATATACATCATAAAAGTTTCCTTTTACACTTGCATATAGATGAGCTCTGAGAAGAGTTATAATTAACTAAATAAAAACATAAAAAATGTTCCTTCCAATAAAAAACTTTTAAAAAATAAAATGTTTTATTTCTGATACATGCAAAAGCAACATTTCGCATGTTTGTTTAGTTTATCTTGACATATTAAAATAACTAAATGGGAAGCACTTGCCATTGCTAGACAATAATTTTGGACAATATGGATCTAAATGCATGCATGTTAAATGAAATAAAATTAAGTCCAATATAAAAAATATATATATAAAATAAAATATTTCTAATTTTCATTTAGTTTAACTTGAAGTATTAAAATAAAGAAAATTCAACAAAAACTAATAAATAAAAAAAATTATAAAGACTATATAGATTCATTAAATATTAAACACACAACAAAATTACTAAAAATAAATACAAATAAAGTAAAATTCTAAATATTAACAAAAGCTAATAGTATGTACTAAAATAGCAATGGCTTAGACAGATAGATGGAATAAAACCCATTCAAGTTGTAACAACCATTCCACATTAAGGGCAATATGTAACACAATAAAATAATAGGGACACCATCCAACTCTTTTGTACAGAGTATAATTGCCAACCAATCAGTACATATCACAGAATATTTAGAGGACAAAAGACCACCCCACCACCATGCAGTAATACCCTATAATCAAAACCATGTCCATTCAGTCCTTCAATATAAACTCAGCCCAAAAATGCAACCCGGAAACACACACTGGGGCAAGAATATACATATTCTATGAAAAAAAAAACAGCGACGAATTATCTGATTGTCCATGCACACAATGTAAATTCAGTTCGCAACCACAGTCCTGTAGTGATGGAAAAAACTCCTCAAAAAGCAAGAAAAACTTAATCCAAATGTAAAGTTGCAAATAGTAGAAGAAAAAGAAAAGACAATCAAACAATCCAAACCCGGGCAATCCAAATGTCCAAGAGAAGATGTTGGCGTAAAGTCCGCACAGAATTCAAAGATTCCAGATAGCACACCAAACACAGTCAATCAAAAACATGCATATACTGGCCCACCAATGAGTGTCTTTAACAAACTGGTCCTCAATTAAAGGCCAGAAGGGACAAAGATGAATGCCAACTCAAACCCTCCTTTTTCTTAAAATCCGTCTTCTCCCCTTGAGCCAAACTACCACATGGGGTGCTTCTCAAACGGAAGGCTGCATCCTAAAAAAAGGCTGCATATCTTGAATGCCACGTCATCAAACGTCTCTGAAGGCCATCTCAATCGGAAGGATCCTTGGAAGGCAGCCTTCCTTTCACGTCCTTCATTCATCTGAATTTGAAGGATGCATGGAATGTATCCTCCGCGACCTTCAATCACCCACAATCCTTTGTACCCATTCCATTTCATGAAAATAAACTGACGAAAAACGATTCAGCACTGAGCTTGTCTGAATTTATTATGCAATGTAAGACAAAAATAATGTTTTCGGACATGAAAGGATAGATGTTATCTTTTGTTTTGGTGTAAATTACTTAATAAACGCTACACTGCCAATAATTTAAGCCACAGGGAGACTAGACGACATTGTATAGCATTAATAGAAAGCAAAATAATATAAAGATTTGTAATAATGTATTTTTCCAAAATTACGTTTTATTAGTATTTTCGTACTGTGGCAGTGAGGGTGGGAACATATGTGACGTAGCCACGCGCACTTACTAGACTGTCTCATTCTAGCGTTTAACGCCGAGGAGGACTCTAGCCTACAAGCCTCTAAAGGACTGAGCTAGGAAGGACGCAGCCTCGGTAGGATGCAGCCTTCCGTATGAGAAGCACCCATGCCCCTTGTCCAAATACCCACACTTGCGGTCTTGGCCACTTGAGAGCGCGTGCGCGCGACAGGAAGTAAGTGTGCAAGACTACCAGGTCTTAAAAACACCAGAGCGCAGTGCCCTTAACACACACTAAATCCACACTATCTCGAAGACCGCTCCGGAGCCGTATTCGAGGCTAAGTGTATCCCATCATGCATCATGCTCTGGAAATAAATCGTGATACTTTTTGCAGAGATCTCGCGAGAGGTCACGGAAACCTTTCCAATGCAAGTTAAATATTAATATAATAATTAGATATTACATATAATTTGGTAGAAAAACACTGCTTTTACGTTTTATTGGTTCAAAGATGAGTAGTGGTGATATTTATTTTGTACAACATTTGCAACGGCTTTTTATCACTTAATTAGAAGCACCACGAATTTAAATTGTCATGTTATAGGGACTACTGAACAGACATTTAGAAGTTGATTTTAAAATTAAAATTAAAATAAAGCTATGTAAACACTTGCATTTTTACAACACTATAAGTGTGTCCCATCAGGTAATGAAAAGTTCGACACACACTTGTGGTCTTCATGCTCACTTGAACACTTGGGCCAAATACAGGAAATACGTCACATAAGTAGTCAAGTGGTTAAGTGCAAAGACCGCAAGTGTGGGTATTTGGACAAGGCTCTAGTTTCAAGGGCTAACCTTACTTCCTTAGCTCTTGCTCATTTGGGTGTTCTATCACCTTTACCTGAGACTATCGCCCCCCTGGTGACTAGGAAGAAAATTACACCATAACAGCAATCACATCGAAGTAACAGAAGTAACTCTGGCAGGTTCTTGCCATTTGGGTGCTAACTTGGCCATATAATGCATCACTTTCTCGAGACAATGGGTGAGTGAGTATCGATACTAAGTCACCTTCTTCATATTGGTCTGGTCTCCTTCTGAGGTCATAATACTGATGGTGCTTCTGAATAAATAGCCATTCTGAATGATATAACAGGTGCGACTTGGATTACCATCAGACATTTTGGCTTCATCCCAGAGATGCCTAAGAGCAATGTCCCCTTTCTGCCCCAGCCCAATGTCATCCCAGTTCAAAGGTAAATTACACAGGGCTCTGACTGCCTGAGAGACTGCTATTGTCTCGGGAACTCCCTCTTCCATTCCCTGAGACAGAGTGTCAAGAACCACATTACACTGTCCTCTTCGACACCTTACTGTAAAGTTGAAGCCTTTGGAGCATTATGGCCCATCTTGTTAGTCGGGATAAGGGTCTAGGATGATTAAAGACCCAGGTAAGTGCTGAATGGTCTGTAAGCATGTCAAAATGTCATCTTTCAAGGTATTCCCGGCATTTCTGCACAGCCCATACCATGGCGAGACACTCTTTTTCAGCTGTTGAGTATGACTTTTCAGCCCCTTGAAGCAGCCTGGAAGCATAAGCTACTATGTTTTCTCCTTGCTTCATCTCCTGCGTTAATACAGCACCCAAACCGATGTTACTGGCATCTGTTTGAACTCTGAAGGGTCGACTGAAATCTGGAGGTCTCAGGATAGGAGCTTTTTGCAAGGCTTCCTTTTGACCAGGGGTGGCGAACGTTGGTCCTGGAGAGCAGCAGCCCTGCAGAGTTTTGCTTCAACCCTAATCAAACACACCTGAACAAGCTAATCAAGGTCTGAACTGTTACTAGGAAGCTACAGGCAGGTGAGTTTTCATTAGGGTTGGAGCTGAGCTCTGCAGGGCTGCAGCTCTCCAGGACCTGAGTTTGCCACCCCTGCTTTAGACCCTCAAAGGATTGTTGACACTCCCGAGTCCATACCCACAAGGCATTTTTTTAAAGGCATGAAGGGGCGCTGCAATCTCAGAAAAATTAGATATGAAGCGATGGTACCACCCCTCCAAGCCAAGGAATCGTTGGACTTCCTTGACAGTTTTGGGAGTTGGTAAGTTTTGTACAGCTTCAAGCTTAGATGGTTTGGTCTTTACTCCCCCTTCTGAGATGACATGACCCAGGAATGAAAGGGAACTCTTTAATAGGTTGCATTTTTTCAAGTTCAAAGTCAGACCAGAAGCTTCCAACTTTTCAAACAGCTGTCTTAAATGCCCAAAGTGTTCCTGAGCATTGGCCAAATACACAACAATGTAATCTATATAGATGAAATAACATCTTCCGATAGGGAAGCCATACAGTGGAGTCTTTTCGTTTAAAGACCTACCGTCCTTTTATGGCACCAGTACGACGTGTGCAGCTCATGGGGAAGTTGAAGGATGTATGATCCGCCTTTCCAGCATCTTGGACACATCCTCATCAATTAATTTTTGCTTGTGAGCTGGTGTGGGATATGCCTGTTTCCTCACTGGCACTTCATCACTGACGTTAATATGATGTTTTATGACAGCGGTTTTCCCTAGGGAATCAGTGCATACCGTAGACCAATCGAGAAGACAACTTTCTAATTGTCGTTTCTGGGAGCGTGCAGTATCTGCTGTATCCACAAGTTCTTTGATGACAACTCTCATGGTCTCATTGACCCAGGCAGCAGGCAAAGCTAAATGTAATCTAGTTGCACTCGGAAGTGGATCAACTTCATGGGGAGGCGAAAAGAAAGAAAACCGATGAATCCTATTCTCTTCTGGTAAGGAATAAGTGGCAGCATGGAAGTCCAACACCACACCAGATGCATTTAGGAACTCAAGTCCGATTATCAATGGGAAAGTCAGATCCCGATCCCTCATGATATAAGCTTTGAGGGGATAAACATGGCCGAATATGGTACACTCCCATACTATCTTACCTAAAGCATGCTGGACATATCCATTGACAAGGGTGAAGGTCTGTCCTCTAGCAGATGGCCAGTGTTCTTCTTCTCCCTTGATACGATGCCAAAGGGATTCTTGCATCAAAGAGAATGTGCTGCCCGTATCTATTAGAGCATCAAAGGAAAGACCACGAATAACGAGAGGTAAAGTCAAAGGAGTCACAGGTCTTTCACAATTACCATTACCATTAACAGAGCTATAGGATGACTATCGGTGCGGCCTCGGCCAGCTTTTCCAACTGGGGCGGATTTTTGTGACTGCTCCGCCTGCCTCTACCTCCAGTATGCTCTCTCCTCATTAAGGTTTCTTTCCACTAGTGTTCCCACTCTAACCAGCTTGTCCACTGTGGACACAGTACCCCTTAATACACTGGCAATACGAGGGTTACAGTTCCAGAGAGTGGCTTGTAAAATTTCTGTTTCAGACATAGAAGGTTTCAGTCTAAGACACAACGCTAGATACTGATAGTGCGAATACTTTCACCAATTTCCTGCTTCCGTTCTTGAAGTTCCTTTCAGCTTCGACTTCATGGTCATCTGGCAAGAATGATTGCAAAAAAAAAGTCTTAAATTGTGCCCAAGTTTTTACTCTTGTTTTCTCCACAATCCACCAATCTTTTGCAGTGTGTGTAATTACCGAAGGCAGCATAGATAAAATTTCAGCACTACTCAGAGGGTGAATAGCCAAGTACTCTTCACACTTCTCTACATTTACATTTACATTTAGTCATTTAGCAGACGCTTTTATCCAAAGCGACTTACAATTGGGGCATACATAAAGCGATTCTTCTTAAAGAGGCAAACAGACACAAGAAGTGGTTGTAATACCAAGTTCTTAGACATTGTTCAAATAAGTACAGGCTAGAAAGAGAAGGAATAAATAAAGAGAGAGAAACTTTTGTTTTTTATATATATATGGGGGAACAAAACAAATATACGCTGGTATTACAGCAAAATAAAGTACTGAAAATATACAAGTATAAATGCTCAACCATGAATGGTTAAACATAAAACCTGATTGCAATTTGTTTACCAAATGCATCAGTAAGAACATACATCAGTAAGCACCAACAATGAAAGGCAAACAATTTCAAATAAGTTAGTTGGCTTTGGAAGGTCCCTGTTCTGGCACCATTTTGTGTAACAACCATTCCGCATTAAAGGTGCAATAGGTGATTGTCTTCTGAAACATTTTTTGTTATGCTGGTTGAAAGTCTCTTCAAATCCCGATAGCAATCATCAAGTTAAGTGGTCTAAATGTATTTATCTGTATTTATATATTCTGTGGAAGGCGTAGGACCAAGACATAATTGTCCAATCAAAACACTCGGTCCGAGCATTTTAATTGACTTTCCTACTTGCCTGTCAAGGTATGTATCTGCATACCTCTGCGCACCCTGTTCCCACAGACAGGATACATCATCAGCGCGTTCGCGCACGCTGTGCAGACAGAGCGAGAACGGCAGACAAACATCAACAACCCGATCTTCCTTCCTGGTATTGTAGTACTTTTACTAACTGTACTATAAAGTTTTCTCACCGGTAAATGACACATGATTTAGCCCAGCGGTTCCCTGCTCCCTACTCCCTGAGCAGGGGAAATCCGTTGAAGTTTACTTCACTTCACGGATTTACGCTTCGCAGCGTCTTCACACACAGACGAAACTTACTAGAGAAGTGTGAAGTGTGACAATATACCTCTGTAAATAAATGCGAGGACTGGAATTGGGAACCGCTGATGTAGCCTATTGTAGTAATGTTGTCTCTGGTATTCTGGTCTGTGAGTGTATATGCGTTCAGGTGGCGTGGCCTTGGGACGGCGATTGCAGGGAGGGTGGAACGTTCACTTTCAGTGCAATCAGGCTAAAGTTAGCATTTTCCAAGATCTCCTACTGCACCTTTAAGGGCAATATGTAATACAATAAAATAATAGGGGGAAAAATCCAAACCCGGGCAATCCAAATGTCCAAGAGAAGATATTGGCGTAAAGTCGGTAGAGAATTCAAAGATTCCAGATAGCACACCAAACACAGTCAATCAAAATCATGAATATATTGGCCCACCAATGAGTGACTTTAACAAACCGTTCCTCAATTAAAGGCCAGAAGGGACAACGCTGAATGCCAACTCAAACCCTCCTTTTTCTTAAAACTACCTGCCTTCACCCCCCTTTGAGCTAAGCTACCACATGGGGTGCGTCCGAAAAGCTCTAAAATGCTGCCTTCGGAGGCAGGAAGGAATCAAGGCACGTCCGAATCTAAATTCTGCTTTACTTCGTGTCTCCGGAGGTATCTTCTTCTGATCGTATTTTGAAGGCAGCATAGATGTATCCTTTGTTGCCTTTGATATCCCACAATCCTGTGCGTTCCATTGCGTGACGGTTGAGCTAAAAAATAAAGATGGTGTCTGAAATTTGTGTTTGGTGGTCAGTTTGTGTGTAAATGTATATTTCCGACTAACTTTTTGCACTTTTGATGTTATTTCTAGCATGAAATCAGTATTATAGTAATTAAATATTTGTTTAGTTATCATCAAAACTCGTTCTATTTTATTGTGGATCATTAAACCGTTACGCTGCCTCAGAAGCCTGTCCAAAATCAGTTTCATGAGGTGCCTTCGTGCTAAAACGCTGCCTGCAAAGTCAGCTGCCTCATACGTCAGCGAGACAGCAAGTCAGCTGCATAAGTTTTCGGATGCAGCCATAGTTTCAAGGGCTAACCTTATTTCCTTAGCTCTTGCTCATTTGGGTGTTCTATCACCTTTACCTGAGTCTATCGCCCCCCTGGTGACTAGGGTTGTAAAGGGGTGGAACATTTCTGGAAACTTTCCAAAAATCCCTGGAATATTCCATAGAATCCTGGAAAGTTTCCAAAATTTCTGGAATATTTCCGAAATTTACTGGAAATTTTCCACCTTTTTGCAACCCTACAGGTGACTAGGAAGAAAATTACACCATAACTGCAATCACATTGAAGGAACAATGAAAAACACGCTGGAACTGTTACAAAGTCCAATTTTGATGTCAAATGGCAGAATATAACCCATAAAATACAATTATAATAATAAAAAAAAAAATCATTACTTGAAATAAATAAACTGAAATAAAAAATAAAATACATATATAAACTATGTATTTTAAAGTACTAAAATTATACAAAAACTAACAAACAAAGATTTATAAAAACAACATAGACTAGTAAAATAAAACATGCAACAAAATTACTAAAACATTAACTAAAACTAAAATCTCAAAACCTAAATTCAAAATGTAAAAAAGCTAATAAATAAAAATGAATTAAAAACTATATATATCAATAAAATATCAAACTAAAATAAAGTAATATCAGTACAAAATAAAGTAATATTTGAATTTAAAATAAAGATAAAAATATTAAAGAGAGCTAATAATATATACTAAAACAGCAGTGGCTCTGGCTCAGAGCAAATAGATGGAATGAAGCCCATAAAAGTCTAATTTTCATAACATATGGCAGAATATAACCCATACAATTCAATAATAATAATAATAATAATAATAACAACCATTTTTGTTAGTTGAAATAAAATAAACTTAAAAAAAATTTAAAAATCATTTTAAAAAATCTAATACATATATAAAATACAAATATTTCTCATTTTCATTTAGATTAGTTTAGCTTGAAGTACAAAAACTAATGGAAATTAGTTTTATGCTGCCACATAAACTAAAAAATTTATAAAATATAGTAGTCGACATTTGAAGTGGATCAAAACCTTTCATCAAAGTTGTCCTAAAATCTAAAACCAAAATGTGTTCTTGTCTTAGGAAAACTCTGATTAACGTTTTTTGATCCACTTCAAATGTTGACGACTGTATACATATAGATTCATAAAATGACAAAAACTAACTAAATAACTAAAACATAAAATAAAATTCAAATAATTAACAAAAGCTTATAGTATACTACAAAAATAAGAGTGGCTCAGAGCAAACGGACGGAATAAACCCCATAAAAGTCCAATTTTGATAACATATGATCTGTACATGCAACTGCAGGAGTTATTTTAAGTGCACTAAATAAAAAGCACAGCAGAATCAAAGTCTTGTGTAAGCCAACGTCATGTTTCTGTGGGAGGTGAAGACTAATCTTGCCTCGCGCAAGAAGAACACTTGGGATTTCTGTGGCAAACCACTTGAAAACATGTTTCTCGATACGGTCTCGGGACGGACCGAAATTTGAGGTTTGACTCAGACGTTGCATAAGCGCTCTATATTAGTGTGATTCATGCTGGCTGGTAATAATTTCCCACCTGGTGGAAGTCACAACATTCAAGTCACAGGTCTGTTTAAGCAGAACCAACGTCTCATCCGCCGAGCGAAGGGGAGCATTTACCGTCCTCTCCACAGAGATCTGTAATTGATTGTGTTATTTTAGCTCTTGCGTGGGTCTGCCCACATTCTAACTGCACATCTAAGTTGGGCGGCGCGGCGTGTCTTCGCTAATGTAAGGCAGGCAAGGAAGACAGGAATCTAAAGCATGAAAGTTGCCATAGCAACAGGCCAACATTTCCCGTTTTATTTGCAGAGAAAAGCTTTTAAACGTCAACAATTTCAGCATAAGCTCATGTAAAGCTGCACGGCATTATTGTGCTGACGGCAGTCAGACTCCTCCAGAAAACTCACACCTACTTTTAGTGATTACAGCTTCTAAAAGAGCACGGATATATCCAAAAGATGGGATTTCCACCCCCCCCTTTTAAACCTGAAAATGTAAAACCAAGAAGCGATATTTCAGATTCTGGGTTATATCATTAAATTTGAGGCACAGACACACCTTTATAACATCTCAAATCATTCTGCAGAACATCATCATCTGGTTTTGTTCAAATACATTCTAAAACCCACGTTAATGATGTTGATTATTCTTATTATGTTGTGTTTAAATGGGATAGGAAATGCTAGATAAATTGTATCAGACTTAAATTTGTGATAAAATATGTTTTAAATGAGAAAAATGCAATCAGACTTAGTTTACAAACTTGAATTTGTAACACTAATATAACAAATCAGCTTTTTTTGGACAGAATTTATAGCAGAGGTTTCTAAAATGAATGTATTTAGCTTTAGAGCACTGTAATAGACAAAAGTACTGATGCTACCAACATCAACAAATGTTTTACCTTAGATCATTTGAATAAAAAAAGTGTTTAAATTAGAAAAAAAAGCTAGAAAAATTCTAGAAATGCTAGAAAAATGCTATCAGACTTATTAAATGTACAACATAACTAACCAGCTGTTTTGTAATGAAAACTGTTTTAAATGGATTAAATTAGAACAAATGTTGAAAATGATATCAGACTTCAATGTATTACCTAGAGTTACACTAACATAATAAACCAGCTTTTTTGGACAGAATGTATAGCATATGCTGCTTTAGAGCATTACATAATAGACAAAAAGCACTGATGTTACCAAATGTTTTACTCTGGATAATTTGCATAAAATTAGAGTTACACTGACATATTAAACCAGTTTTTCTGGACAGAATTTAGAGCAGCAGGTTCTAAAATGAACATAGCCTGTGTGATTAAAGCTAAATATAAGTACTGACCAAAGTACTGATGTTACCAACATCAACAAATGTTGTACTTTAGATCATTTACAGAACAAGAATCTCTTAATAGTTGAATTACAGCTGATTTTTGATCAAGATCTGTGCGAACTAAAAGCAAAAGTCTAAGAATTGGTCATTAAGACCCATATTGTTCAACCACTAAATATTATTATTCATATTATAATATTATAATTAATATATGTGTTAATATTATACACAATATTAGGGGGAATATGCTAAATATTCAATGAAATGCTTCACTTTTTAAAATCTCTGGAAGCTTTTCTGGACAGAATTTATAGCAGCAGGTTCTAAAATGAATGTAACCTTTATGATTAAAATGACCAAGAATGGCTTTTACATTTAGCGTTAAAGCATTAAAGGTACCTGATTTACAACACCACATCAAAATCTCTTAATATTTAATGTGGCAAAGAGAACACGCCAAATTAATTCTCAAATGCGTGTTAATATTTCTTGTTCTGCTGATAATTTGCAATGAAACAATTGTTTAAATTAGGAAAAAAATGCTAGAAAAATGGTCTCAGACTTAAATGCATTACCTAGATTTACACTAATGAGCTTATAAACCAGTTTTTTGTCATATGTCATTATAAAAATAAATGCTGAAAATGATATCAGATTTAATTAACTAACATAATATACCAGCTTTTTTGGACAGAATTTATAGCAGACATTTTTCAAATGAATGTATGGCTTTAATATTTTAAATTAATAGACTAAATTAGTGATGTGGAAAACATAACCACATCAGAACCTAGTTGATTTTTGATTAATGGTGCAACCAGATATTTAAGATCAGCATGAACTACAAGCTAAAGTCCATTAAAACTCATATTGGTCAACTACTAAATGTACTATTACACTGTAAAAATGATAGTTGTAAATAAAAACAAAGATTATTGGAGTACATTTTACAAGGAAATACACTCTTAAAAATAAAGGTGCTTCACGATGCCATAGAAGAACCTTTTTGTCTAAATGGTTCCATAAAGAACCTTCAACATCTGAAGAACCTTTCTGTTTCACGAAAGCTTCTTTGTGGCGAAAGAAGGCTCTTCAGATTATAAAAAAATAAGAAAGTGATGGTTTTTTAAAGTTCTTCGTGGAACCAAAAATGGTTCTTCTATGGCATCGCTGTGAAGAACCTTTTAAAGCACCTTTATATTTAAGAGTGTATTTCAGTCAGTCTATTGTCAAAATTTTACATTTACTTCAATATTTTACTTGCAGTTTTTTTTTTAATTCATGGTAAAACATACGAGCAATTTCTAAAAGAAAACTCTTTCTACATCAACTTTCATTTTCAGTGTAGGGAGAACGTATACTAAATATTCAACAAAACCCCTCATTTCTCAACATCTGGTACAAATTAAAGCATCTGCGATAACAGAAACAAATGAAATCATGTATATTGTTTAAAATACAGGCAATGTATTTGATCAAGTCTTTAAATTCCTTCATCTAGAGCTGCAGGGAGTTTTTCCTCGCAGAAAACTCTCTCATCCAACAGGTGTGAGATCCTCAGCACTCAATCAATGCTCATGCAGCACTCGCTATAAAATGCGACATATTCTCTAGCACACTGCACGCTTGTTTTAAAGGCTTCATATTACAGACACAGAGTGAGCAATCACATACGAGCGTGTTGCATTAGTGCAGTCAGGTTTCCAGTGATACATTACTGCACACAAAGTAACCTGATGTCATTCTCGAGGCTCCGCAGAGACTCTGACACTCGCTCCAGATGGAGTCTGTGCTGATGGACTTGAGAAGTCAAAGCCCGTAACATCGATAGAGATCAATGGGGAGCTGGCTGAGAGGCTCTGCGGCGTTTGTTGCGTTCATGCTGGGCTTGTAAACAATGCAACATCCGCACGAGCGATCAAACAAACCGCATTCACCACACAAGCATCACATGCATTCATTCTCTGACTTGAAGACGTCAAACACACACACACACACACACACACACAGGCTGGTGGTGACTTACCTCATCCCATTTCATAAATCTACTGCCTCGCTTCAGACTGTCGGACACGCACACCGGCTTGAGTTGAAGCGCATGAACGCCAGGTTGAGCTCCAGCCATTCAAGCTTCAACATTTACACCCAAAGCAGGGGGGGGGGGATCAAGAGTCTCTCTCTTTCTTCTCCGGGAAGAAGCCCAAGCGGAGCGCGCTGGATGACTGCCGAACAGTTGTGGTGAATGGAAACGCTTTACGCGCTCGGATGGTCATTTAGAAGCGTTCAATTCATGCTGCTTGACTGGACTGAACGCCGCAGATTTGTGGTTGAGAACGGAAGGAGTGATTGAAGACGCGGAGCAAATGAGCAGCGGAGAGAAAGAGCGATCATAAATGATGGAGAGAGCGAGCGAGCGCGAGAGAGAGAGAGAGAGAGAGAGAGAGAGAGAGAGTCCTCCGCACGTTGACTATATATATACACACACACACACATACATATATACTGTATGTATGTATGTATATATATATATAATCTGTGATAAGTATAACGACCCAAAGACAAAAGAACTGATGAAAATGAGCTGTTATAGGAGCAATAACCATGTGGGCAGCGCTGTGTCATATACCATAGCTGTGCACAAGGTGTTTGTAGATCTTAATATCCTACTATAATGTAGGTTAATTAAAATATTTTTTTTAAATAAGTTTAAATGCACAATAATACAGTATGCTGCATGAGGAAATGAAAAGAATGTATATTTTATAAATACATATATAAAGAAAGAAAAGAGCCCATTTTGATTGCCATTAAGATTTTTTTTTTGCATTGTGACATTTGTTTCATGACTAAAATGTGGGGGGGAAGTAATTTAAATTGCAAATAAATTAATATATAAATCAAACTTTAAATGCACAATAATATTATGCAACAGGACATGAAAAATATACATTTTATAAATAAAGAAAAAAGGCTATTTTGAAGCCTATTTTTACTAACATTATTATTATTTATTTATTTATTGCATTTTGACAATTCTTCATGACAAGTGCCCTTTCTCTTTTAGTAACCTATTGTAATGTGACAAAAATGTGGAAAAAAATGTATTTCAATTGCACATAACTCAAATTACAATTTAAAGTTTAAATGCAAAATAATATTATGCTACAGAAGGAAATGAATATAATGTGTACTTTATAAATACATACATAAAGAATGAGAAAAGGCCAGATTTAAAGCCTATTACTATTAAGCTTTTTTTTGTTTGTTTTTTGCCATTGTGCTTTAAAAAAAAAAAAAAAAAAAAAAAAAAAAATATATATATATATATATCATAGTATATATATATATATATATATATATTTTTTTTTTTTTTCTTCTGGAAAAAAAATGACTTGTGCACTGACAATATCTTTTTCATTACTGTGAATGAAATTTAGAGCAACGACAAATATTATTTGTTATTGATTATATACATAATTAATTTTTTAATGTGATCACAATGCAGCTCAAATCCAAAATAGAATGCATGCTTGAAGGACAAACAGGCATCAAAACATTCAAATCTACAGAGGGAAGGCTAAAGCTGTGTAACTGGCACTGAATGAACTGGACAAAATACATAATCTGCTTCCAGTATTGACCAGTTCAGGCGGAGGGTGATAATTAAAACACTCATGCACTAATATTGACTGACCAAGACAGCGCTGGCTCGTCTCCTGTGGGGGTCTTTCTTTCCTCTTCCACATCTGGGAATCTAAATCCTATACAGTTCAGCCCTGAATGCAATCATGCATCTCATATATTAACTTCTCCTCATCTTTCATCTCTTACAAACTAATCTATAAACTTATTTATCTCAAGCAAAACAATAGGGCATGCAGGATTTCAATTTCTAGAAAACAAAATGTAATTTATGTTCAATTAATGAATCTTTCAATCACAGACAAGTGATAATTAGGCCTACTATGCTAATATTGGCAGATAACAATATGATCAATATTTCTATTAATATATGCTACATTCATGCGTCTTTTTCAGTTCCACTTCTGGGAAGCCTACGAGAAAGAAAAACAGCAATTATTATTTTCATCTTTTTTATTATTATTATTATTATTATTATTATTATGTGCTGCAGTCACCTTGCAAGTACATAAAGATGAATGTGTCTGTTATATATTGATCTAAGCATCAGTCTGATCAGGTGTGATTTAACAGAACTGCAGCAAAAATATAAAACTGATCTTTGATTAGGAAAAAACCTAATCTGAGCATTTTTTCTTATATATTATTTATGAAGCAGGCAGGTTTTTATGAGTAATGCTCTGATGTGTTATGTAAGGCTGCCCCTGAACAGAGCTCGCATATACGGGAAATAACATAACTTCATAAAATCCACCTTTAATTCACAGTGTGTGGGACAGATTAGATAACACACCCAAAATAGAAGAAATTCTTCGGGAGGTTTTTGAAAATAGGTTTTTTATTGACACATAATCAGCAATATATTTTATAAAATAAAAACATACAATTGTAATAATATGTAATATCATAATTTATATATATATATATATATATATATATATATATACATACATATACATATATATATATACACACACACACACACTGACAAACACATACACACTTAAATATAGATTTTAAAAATATTAAAAGCTATATTAGTTATATAAATATATTGTATTTCTATATTTATAATAAAAAATAAACAAAATGTATATATATATATATATATATATATATTATATTAATAATGTGTCTGTATATTAGTGCTGACAAACGATTAATCGCGATTAATCATATCCAAAAAAGTACATACATAATATACGTGTGTGTATTTGATATGTGTATATAAAGACAAACACAGGCCTACAGCATATACTTTGAAAATATGTAAATGTATATATTTATATTCATATAAATTATATCATATATAAATATATTTAACATATAACTTAACATTTTTCTGAAATATATACATGCATGTGTGTATTTATATATACATAATAAATATACACAGTACACACATATATTAAATGTAAACAACTTATTTTGGATACGATTAATCACGATTAATCGTTTGACAACACTTATATAGGCCTATATAACAAAAATACATACACAATGTTCAGTATAATTTGTTTTATATATTGGCAAAATTATTTTTTTATATAAATAAATATTTTATATATAATATGATTTAAATACATGAAAAATATATTGAAGATTACGGTACTAGTAGAGTGTGTATACAGGCTGCAGAGGTGCTTCCTGCACATCTGTCGAGAGGAGCTCAAAGCGCCGCCGCTGCTGCTGTATTTCCTGCTCGTGTTGAATCATGTGCTCCAGCAGCAGCAGCAGCAGCAGCAGCAGCAATATGGCGGGACTGAGACGCGCTGACATGCAGAGATATGACAGAAGCTCCTGCTGGATGTGTGCGGTGTTCCTGACGCTCGCGGCTCGACTGATCGCTCAGACGCACGCTAGTGATGTGCTGACGGTGACCGACGCCAACTGGACGCTCATCCTGCAGGGCGAGTGGATGATCAAATTGTAAGTGCAGTATGTGTGGTGTGATCTGATCTCATCTGATCACGAGCTGCAGGATTCATGTGTCAGTGATCAGATTAATAGCGCTGCGATTCCATGACGCTTTGATCTGCCGCGCGCTGCAACAGTGTTACAATGTATCGAAATAATAACAATAACAATGTCTGCTTCGCAGTGGCGTGTGTGTTGTTATAACCGGAAGTGATCATAAATCTCTTTTTTGCCGCAATAATATATATATATATATATATATATATATATATAAATCGTTTCAAATCTTCATGTTATGCATTAAGCATCTATATGCACAAATATTGTGGATGTTATTGTGTAAATAATGGCCTACAGAGGACATGTTCACATCATCAGGGTTAAACCCACCTTTAGGTTCACCATGCAGCGAGAGGATTCATGTGTCAATGATCAGATTAATAGCGCTGCGATTCCATGACGCTTTGATCTGCCGCGCGCTGCAACAGTGTTACAATGTATCGAAATAATAACAATAACAATGTCTGCTTTGCAGTGACGTGTGTGTTGTTATAACCGGAAGTGATCATATATCTCTTTTTTGCCGCAATAATATATATATATATATATATATAAATGTATGCAAATCGTTTCAAATCTTCATGTTATGCATTAAGCATCTATATGCACAAATATTGTGGATGTTATTGTGTAAATAATGGCCTACAGAGGACATGTTCACATCATCAGGGTTAAACCCACCTTTAGGTTCACCATGCAGCGAGTTAAATATGTTTTATGCATGCATGCATGTAATTGAATCGATCGGTTTCATGTGTTTTATCAGTTATGCTCCGTGGTGTCCGGCCTGCCAGCATTTACAAACAGACTGGGAGAGTCTTGGAAGACAAAGTGAAAGTCTGGGTATATCAGTGGGCAGAGTCGACGTTACACAACAACCAGGTTTGACCATTGCTTCTTACTGTATATCATACAGTTTTGAAATTCAAATTCAAATCATTTCAAGTTTTAAGGATCTATCCATCTATCTATTTATGTGTGTGTGTGTGTATATATATATACATATATATATATATATATACACACACACAATAAATAATACATTTTAATATAAAATGCATATTTTTGTCATTTTTATTTATATATATATATATATACACACACACACACACACACATACATACATGCATATATACAGGAAATACAATTAGTAATAATAAGAATACATTTTAATGATTTTTTAATTATTATTTGTGTGTGTATATATATATTAATATATGTATAGGAAATACAATAAACTGTAGTAGTACTAATAGTAATAATATCAATACATTTTAATAATATATATATGCAAGTATTATTCTTATTTATTTATACAACAAAATACATCACAATAGTTACTGGTTTATATATTGTATTTTAAATAACAATATGGTAATACGTATTTTTTGTCAAAGCAAGTGAATGAAGTGCAGTGCAAAAACCTCTTCACATTATGCAACAGCGGAGTTAAAACAAAAGACTTCAACAGTGACACTAATATTATAAAACAGGATGTGGCACATTCAAAGCCGTTGCAAATAATTGTGTGCGTACACTCTTAAAAATAAAGGTGCTTCACAAGGTTCTTCAAGCGATGCCATAGAAGAACCATTTTTGGTTCCACAAAGAAGCATTCAGTCAAAGGTTCTTTAAAGAAGCATCTCTTTCTTACCTTTTTATAATCTGAAGAACCTTCTTTCGCCACAAAGAAGCTTTTGTGAAACAGAAAGGTTCTTCAGATGTTAAAGGTTCTTTATGGAACTATTTAGACACAAAGGTTCTTCTATGGCATCGTGAAGCACCTTTATTTTTAAGAGTGTATGATCCTCTCATCAGCATGAACGCCTTGTCTGCGTCCGGTCTGATCAACAGCAGTGTGTCTGGCATTTATATCAAACACTGCTGGATTGTTTGCACACAGAGCTCTTTAAGTTTAGTCATGTGGCTCGAATGAACTACTGTGGGACTTTAAAAGGAATTAGACTTTTCACACGTCCTCCTGCAGTTATTATCAGCTGTATTTGATGTGTGCCATTGAGTGACATCACAAGCAGATGAAAGCCTTTATTATTAATACTATTATATCCAGACCCGTTTAGATGATTCCCTTTGAACGCTAATTGTATTTTAAATGCAAGCAAAGATTGCATTTAAGCGGCTAATGACGCAGAGTGTGTTGTCCTGTGCTTCCACCTGCAGCGGGGCTTGAATGGCGTCTCTCTCGTGTGTTTCTGTGGAAATCTCAGCTGGCGGGGAGAAAACGCCCATTACTGTCAGAAAGCTGTCAGGCTTTACTCTTATTACAGCGCTGCTATAGACCGCTCACTGCCTGCCCATGCCGAAGGGATTTATTTGGCCGGTATAGGATGTGCTCGCTCTTCTATCTGTATTTCTGCATCAATATATCCATCCTCTCTTCTTTTGTTCTACAGGTCTGAGTGGGTATATGCAAGTATTATTCTTATTTATACAACAAAATACATCACAATAGTTACTGGTTTATATATTGTATTTTAAATAATATGGTAATACGTATTTTTTGTCAAAGCAAGTGAATGAAGTGCAGTGCAAAAACCTCTTCACATTATGCAACAGCGGAGTTAAAACAAAAGACTTCAACAGTGACACTAATATTATAAAACAGGATGTGGCACATTCAAAGCCTTTGCAAATAATTGTGTGCGTACACTCTTAAAAATAAAGGTGCTTCACAAGGTTCTTCAAGCGATGCCATAGAAGAACCATTTTTGGTTCCACAAAGAAGCATTCAGTCAAAGGTTCTTTAAAGAAGCATCTCTTTCTTACCTTTTTATAATCTGAAGAACCTTCTTTCGCCACAAAGAAGCTTTTGTGAAACAGAAAGGTTCTTCAGATGTTGAAGGTTCTTTATTTAGACACAAAGGTTCTTCTATGGCATCGTGAAGCACCTTTATTTTTAAGAGTGTATGATCCTCTCATCAGCATGAACGCCTTGTCTGCGTCCGGTCTGATCAACAGCAGTGTGTCTGGCATTTATATCAAACACTGCTGGATTGTTTGCACACAGAGCTCTTTAAGTTTAGTCATGTGGCTCGAATGAACTACTGTGGGACTTTAAAAGGAATTAGACTTTTCACACGTCCTCCTGCAGTTATTATCAGCTGTATTTGATGTGTGCCATTGAGTGACATCACAAGCAGATGAAAGCCTTTATTATTAATACTATTATATCCAGACCCGTTTAGATGATTCCCTTTGAACGCTAATTGTATTTTAAATGCAAGCAAAGATTGCATTTAAGCGGCTAATGACGCAGAGTGTGTTGTCCTGTGCTTCCACCTGCAGCGGGGCTTGAATGGCGTCTCTCTCGTGTGTTTCTGTGGAAATCTCAGCTGGCGGGGAGAAAACGCCCATTACTGTCAGAAAGCTGTCAGGCTTTACTCTTATTACAGCGCTGCTATAGACCGCTCACTGCCTGCCCATGCCGAAGGGATTTATTTGGCCGGTATAGGATGTGCTCGCTCTTCTATCTGTATTTCTGCATCAATATATCCATCCTCTCTTCTTTTGTTCTACAGGTCTGAGTGGGAGGTTTCTGGTTACAACACTGCCGACTATATTTCAGTAAGTCCTCAGATGGCTGAATATACAGTATATTCCCTCAGGTGTTATGACAAAACTGGCTTTCAAAACGTTCTTTTAGGTTCTGTTTTTTGATTAAAAATAGCATGTATCAATTTCAAGTATAATATTGAACAACTCATCTCATCCACAGCGCTAAAGATGGAAATTTCCGCAAATATGTTTCATCACGGACTATTGAGGATATCCAGGCGTATGTTGAGCAGAATAAGTGGGCGATGGTTGAGCCGGTGCCAGGATGGAAGTCGCCATCCTCTCTTCTGTAAATACAACCTTTTCTGTCTGGAAAAAAAGAAGGGCTGATGTGTTTGCTTACTGTATAAAATTAAGTTGTTCGAATTGAATACATTTTGTATATAACTCCTTGCTTAAAACCATTTTATTCTTTTACAGAATGTCAGGAATGGCTAATCTGTTTCGTCTTTCCGTGTGTATCAGAGTAAGAAATATTTTGCAGTTTGATCTGTGGTATTGTCTTTAAAAAAGCCAAAAATTAAAATTTGCTAAAGATTTGATGTATAAAAGTAACAGATTTGGAGAAATGTAGCACTGCATCACTTGCTCAGCAATGGATCCTCTGCAGTGAATGGGGGCCGGCAGAATGAGAGTCCAAACAGCTGATAAAAACATCACAATAATCCACAGCACTCCAGTCCATCAGTTAATGTCTTGAGAAGACAAAAGCTGAAACAAATCCATCATTAAGAAGTTTTGATCTTCAAACCGTTGCTAAAATAAGAGTCCATAATCCATAATAACGCTTCCTCCAGTGAAAAAGTGTTCTGGTGTGAATCAGGAGAGAAATCTGCACAGATCAAGCACCGTTTACAAGCCAACTGAGCTCGATTTTGATGCGAGACAACAGAACTTTATCATTGGAAGAAGTGTTATTATGGATTATGGACTCTTATTTTAGCAACGGTTTGAAGATCAAAACTTCTTAATGATGGATTTGTTTCAGCTTTTGTCTTCTCAAGACATTAACTGATGGACTGGAGTGGTGTGGATTATTGTGATGTTTTTATCAGCTGTTTGAACTCATTCTGACGGCAACCATTCACTGCAGAGGATCCATTACATCCAAGTGATTTAATGCTACATTTATCCAAATCTGATGAAGAAAAACTTGTCTACATCTTGGATGGCCTGAGAGTGAGTACATTTTCAGCAAAATTTCATTTTCGGGTGAAACCTGTCAAGTCTGAATTTGATCTGGTCATTTTGTATTAAATATATTCCTATTTTGTCCATTCAACACAGCAAATCCACACGTACCTGACGAATACGCTCGGTATCCCTTCCTGGGGCTCTTATGTGATTTTTGCCATCATTACGCTCTTTATGGGACTGATGCTCGGCCTGGTGAGTTTAAAAACATCATTTTCACAGTTTAGATGGGTTAATGTATTATTCATGCTTCAAGCCTAAAGTGAAATGCTTTACTCTTTGCATGAAAGTACCTCATGCATAAATATTCCTGCGGACGGAGCATCGTTGCTACAAATCTAAAAAGACCATTTACCAAAGGGAACCAACCAAGTGCACTTGACTTCATCTGATGCGAGAGCTCTATGAAGCAGATCGCACATACTGTACAGATACATGATGACTTGCACCAGAAGGAATTATATAATACATGTTGAAAAAGAAGTTCCTACATTATACAACGGTGAGTTGTGTAACACTGCTCGATTCTGCGGCTCTTTTGAGGATACAGTGGGTGGTTCTCGCATGTAGTGGATCAAACGTTCAGAAGTGAACTTCAGCTGCTGGGTTCAGTCTAATGATAAATCTCTCTCTATTAGATGCTGGTTTTGATCGCTGACTGCATTTGGCCGTCCAGACCAAAGCACAGAGAAAACAAAACAGGTGAGATTAGAAACACGCGTATTATTTACTCTGCACTAATTATGCGTTTAAGTTGTTTATGGTTTTTAATATCACATTGTAGCATAATGCTGTTTGAAATGTTTATTATTGCATATCGCACACTATTTTTACAATAAGTTCCCATTAGTTAGTGTATTTATTGACATTAAC
>NW_015505639.1:179994-187537 GCF_001515645.1 Sinocyclocheilus grahami | reverse complement strand
TTGCAAATAATTGTGTGCGTACACTCTTAAAAATAAAGGTGCTTCACAAGGTTCTTCAAGCGATGCCATAGAAGAACCATTTTTGGTTCCACAAAGAAGCATTCAGTCAAAGGTTCTTTAAAGAAGCATCTCTTTCTTACCTTTTTATAATCTGAAGAACCTTCTTTCGCCACAAAGAAGCTTTTGTGAAACAGAAAGGTTCTTCAGATGTTGAAGGTTCTTTATTTAGACACAAAGGTTCTTCTATGGCATCGTGAAGCACCTTTATTTTTAAGAGTGTATGATCCTCTCATCAGCATGAACGCCTTGTCTGCGTCCGGTCTGATCAACAGCAGTGTGTCTGGCATTTATATCAAACACTGCTGGATTGTTTGCACACAGAGCTCTTTAAGTTTAGTCATGTGGCTCGAATGAACTACTGTGGGACTTTAAAAGGAATTAGACTTTTCACACGTCCTCCTGCAGTTATTATCAGCTGTATTTGATGTGTGCCATTGAGTGACATCACAAGCAGATGAAAGCCTTTATTATTAATACTATTATATCCAGACCCGTTTAGATGATTCCCTTTGAACGCTAATTGTATTTTAAATGCAAGCAAAGATTGCATTTAAGCGGCTAATGATGCAGGTGTGAATGGAGTCTGTTGTCTTGTGCTTCCACCTGCAGCCTCCTCTCGCCTGCGTTTCTGTGGAAGTCTCAGCTGGCGGCGAGAAAACGCCCGTTACTGTCAGGAAGCTGTCATGCTTTACTCTTATTACAGCGCTGCTATAGACCATTCACCGCCTTCCCATGCCGAAAGGATTTTTTTGGCCGGTATAGGATGTGCTCGCTCTTCTATCTGTATTTCTGCATCAATATATCCATCCTCTCTTCTTTTGTTCTACAGGTCTGAGTGGGAGGTTTCTGGTTACAACACTGCCGACTATATTTCAGTAAGTCCTCAGATGGCTGAATATACAGTATATTCCCTCAGGTGTTATGACAAAACTGGCTTTCAAAACGTTCTTTTAGGTTCTGTTTTTTGATTAAAAATAGCATGTATCAATTTCAAGTATAATATTGAACAACTCATCTCATCCACAGCGCTAAAGATGGAAATTTCCGCAAATATGTTTCATCACGGACTATTGAGGATATCCAGGCGTATGTTGAGCAGAATAAGTGGGCGATGGTTGAGCCGGTGCCAGGATGGAAGTCGCCATCCTCTCTTCTGTAAATACAACCTTTTCTGTCTGGAAAAAAAGAAGGGCTGATGTGTTTGCTTACTGTATAAAATTAAGTTGTTCGAATTGAATACATTTTGTATATAACTCCTTGCTTAAAACCATTTTATTCTTTTACAGAATGTCAGGAATGGCTAATCTGTTTCGTCTTTCCGTGTGTATCAGAGTAAGAAATATTTTGCAGTTTGATCTGTGGTATTGTCTTTAAAAAAGCCAAAAATTAAAATTTGCTAAAGATTTGATGTATAAAAGTAACAGATTTGGAGAAATGTAGCACTGCATCACTTGCTCAGCAATGGATCCTCTGCAGTGAATGGGTGCCGTCAGAATGAGAGTCCAAACAGCTGATAAAAACATCACAATAATCCACAGCACTCCAGTCCATCAGTTAACATCTGGAGAAGACAAAAGCTGAAACACATCCATCAAGACATTTTTCCATAATCCATAATAACGCTTCCTCCAGTGAAAAAGTGTTCTGGTGTGAATCAGGAGAGAAATCTGCACAGATCAAGCACCGTTTACAAGCCAAAACAGCTCGATTTTGATGCGAGACAACAGAACTTTATCATTGGAAGAAGTGTTATTATGGATTATGGACTCTTATTTTAGCAACGGTTTGAAGATCAAAACTTCTTAATGATGGATTTGTTTCAGCTTTTGTCTTCTCAAGACATTAACTGATGGACTGGAGTGGTGTGGATTATTGTGATGTTTTTATCAGCTGTTTGAACTCATTCTGACGGCAACCATTCACTGCAGAGGATCCATTGCATCCAAGTGATGTAATGCTACATTTATCCAAATCTGATGAAGAAACAAACTTGTCTACATCTTGGATGGCCTGAGAGTGAGTACATTTTCAGCAAAATTTCATTTTCGGGTGAAACCTGTCAAGTCTGAATTTGATCTGGTCATTTTGTATTAAATATATTCCTATTTTGTCCATTCAACACAGCAAATCCACACGTACCTGACGAATACGCTCGGTATCCCTTCCTGGGGCTCTTATGTGATTTTTGCCATCATTACGCTCTTTATGGGACTGATGCTCGGCCTGGTGAGTTTAAAAACATCATTTTCACAGTTTAGATGGGTTAATGTATTATTCATGCTCCAAGCCTAAAGTGAAATGCTTTACTCTTTGCATGAAAGTATCTCATGCATAAATATTCCTGCGGACGGAGCATCCGTGCTACAGATCTAAAAAGACCATTTACCAAAGGGAGCCAACAAAGTGCACTTGACTTCATCTGATGCGAGAGCTCTATGAAGCAGATCGCACATAGTGTACAGATACATGATGACTTGAATTATATAATAAAGTTTGAAAAAGAAGTTCCTACATTATACAACGGCGAGTTGTGTAACACTGGTCGATACTGAGGATCCGGTGGGTGGTTCTCGCATGTAGTGGATCAAACTTTCAAAAGTGAACTTCAGCTGCTGGGTTTGAAATAATTACTCAGTCTAATGGTAAATATATCTCAATTAGATGCTGGTTTTGATCGCTGACTGCATTTGGCCGTCCAGACCCAAGCACAGAGAAGACAAAACAGGTGAGATTAGAAACACACTTATTATTTACCCTGCACTAATTATCTGAATTAGATTTAATTTGACTTCAAATATTACAATGTAGCATAATGTTATTTGAAACTTGTATCACTGCTTATTGCACCTTATTTTTGGTATCACAATTATGTAACATTAATACATTTACTAAATTGCATTAACTAACAATTAGGCTGTATGCATTTGGTACGGTATTTAATGATAATGTTCATTAATAAAATACAACTGTACATTGTTGGTTCATATTAGTTCAGCTGCATTAAATATGAACAGATACAACTTTTTATTTTAATAAAGTATTATTAACACTTTAAATAGGAACTCATTCACAGAAATTAATTGAAATACTGTTGCTTATATTTTATGCAAATATATTTTGAATATTTAATGCCCAGTTTCAGTGTTATATTTTACATTTTCATTTACATTTTTGTTAAAATTGGTCTTTTTGTCATTTTTGTCTATAGTTTGATAATTTTTTTTAATTTCAGTTTTGATTTTAGCTATTTTAGTACATTAAGTTTTGGTACATAATTTTTCATTTTAAGTTGACGTGTTATATATATATATATATTTTTTTTTTTTAATAACAGTTTACTTGAGTAGTTTAATTAATAACTCAGTCCAGTTCAACTTTACTTGGTCAATAAACTCAAGAGGTGTTATTGAACATTCTGTAATATAATGAATACTGAATAATTTCCATCTTTGTGTCTATGCAGTTGTGATATTGAAAGAGGAAGTGTCAGAGGAAGAGGTGGAGGACATCCTCATGGAGGAGAAAGGCACATCTGACCTGGACAACGAGAGCGAGCGAGTGTCTGGAGACGAGTCGACCGAAGAGGAAGGAGCGATGAGTGACGGAGTGGACGCTGGCAGTGATCAGCCTCCGTCAGAGGGGGCAGCAGAGAGTTCAGTGAGGAAACGCAAACCACTACTGAGGGAACATAATGTCACTGCATAACGCCACTGCGGTCGCCACCAAAAACAAGAGGAAACCGCCATATCTGTAAGATATGCCAAGCAGCGCCAGCTATCGGCTGATTTCTGCATCACGCATGCAGACCGTGGTTTGTCCATTCAATGCTTTCCTCGCATTTTACCTGCTTCTCGCTGCGGTTCAATCCAATTTCGTTTTTAAGAGTAGTTGCTTAATTTTTTTGCTGAAAGTTTGATGCCAAACATTGACAGACCTTCTTTAAAGGTGGGGTAAGTGATTTCTGGTACACTGTAAAAAATGACTGTGAATTTAACGGTAAAAGACTGTAAAAATGCTACAGTAAAAACTTGTTAAATGGTTAACGGTAAATTCCCCTACTATATATGGTGTGCTATAAAACTGTATTGGACATTACATGTATTGGACATTAATGTTACGGTAGTATACTGTTTTTGGAAGCGAAAAAAAACGTATAATTTACAGTGAATAACCGTAAATTGACATTACAAGAATTCCCTGCGTTACATTTCAAATTTGATGTTTTTTGTTGAAATAACTATGTTTCTTCTTAGTTTTTTTCTTATCAGTTTTGTATATTAGGGTTGTGTGTTACACCTAATGTTGTTAAATGAATGTTTATTGCATTATTTCAGTTTCATGTGTGTCACCATGATGGTGTTTAGTGTTTGTGTGAATGACACTGTGCACCTTC
Source organism: Sinocyclocheilus grahami (assembly GCF_001515645.1). Taxonomy (NCBI): domain Eukaryota; kingdom Metazoa; phylum Chordata; class Actinopteri; order Cypriniformes; family Cyprinidae; genus Sinocyclocheilus; species Sinocyclocheilus grahami. The sequence goes on along the minus strand of NW_015505639.1, from coordinate 183,084 downwards.
TATATATGTTATTATCTAAAAGCTGCTTGTGATGGGCTTTGGTTCATCATGTGACTTTCTCATCACCTCCTGCATTTGGTGGTTATCAGAGTATTACAAAGGTACAAAACAGATTTCAGTACTTCAATAGGTTGGTATATTAACATTATATCAGTTAATGAAATTACGGTATTTAACTGTAAATTTAAGTTAAAACCTAAAACGTCGCTACCGTATTTTTACGGTAAAATTCTGGCAACCACAGCTGCCGTTTTTTCACCGTAAATTTTACGGAATTTGTTTTACACTGTAGTCAGTGTTGATATTTCAAATCACCAAAACAAACACGCCCCTACCCCAAAAGGGTCTCGCCCCTATTTTGATAGCTCTGCCCCACACATACGTACGCAACCCAGGCAACGATTGGCGGAATCTGCTGTGCCAGCCGGCCGAGGGTATGATGTCATCAATAAGTGAAAGCAATGTGTGTTACTATGGTAATACAGGTCGAATGTGTGTGTTTTAATGTGCATATACGCGTTTTAACAGCATATATTAGTTCTGTGAAACAAAGCAAAACCAATGTTACTCACCTATCGAGAAGAAACAAAGCAACCTCGGCGTCCGATCGCAGGCCTTCCGCTCCTTGAGTTCTCTCCAGCGCTGGAAAGCTGATCCGATATTTACACAGGTCCTACTTCTTGCCTTATTGTAAGCCTTCTTTTGTTCCGCAGACATTTTCCTCTTTTTTTTTTTTTATATCCACCATCTCTATCTTTCTGTCACTCGGCTAATGTCCGTCCTGTGCACTGATCTCTCTCTCTCCTCCACGTCATGAGTAGACACGCCCCTTACTGCTGATTGGCTACAAGTTTGTTTTGGTACTCGGCCCGAGTCAGTTTTCTAAAGCGTTTCTTTAAAAAATACATACCCCACCTTTGACATTTCATTTGATATTTTCCATAAATGGCAAAAATATAAATGCACAATTTTAGAATCATTTTAATGCTGAAGTTGTGAATACAAAAATGTTTACGATGTATTAGCATGAATCTCAAAAAAAGGGGGAAAAAAAACTGGCTTATATTTCACCTAAAAAAAACTAACAAAAAAAATACAACCCGTTAATAAATAATTAACGTTACATTGTTCATGCTGATTAAGCACATACAGTATCACATGATCCCTCAGAAATCATTGTAACGAAGGATCATGTGACACTGAAGACTGGAGTAATGGTGCTGAAAATTCAGCTGTCCATCAAAGGCATAAATTACATTTTAAAAGATATTAAAATATAAATCAGTTATTTTAAATGATAATAATATTTCACAATATTACTATTTTTAATCAAATAAATGCAGCCTTGGTGACTTCGTTTTGAAAACATTAAAATATCTTAATTATTCCAAACTTTACACAGTGATGTAATGTATTTAAATATTAAAATATTTATGTATTATGGTAGTATGTGTTGTACTGCCATTATTTTTGGCAGTACAACTGGTATTTTTGGTATTTTTACAAAATTAAATTGTATAGCTAATTTTTCTTTGTGACTTGTGACTCTTTATCTTTGCTGCAGTACCCTGTTTTAGGCTGTAATGTAGTACAAAAATAGTGTTATAGGTATGAAAACAAATGAAAATTACAGAACTTAAAAAAAATACCGATGCATTACAATAATGAGAATTTGGGAGAAATGTGCTTACTTGTCATAAAAATGTCGCAATGCAAAACTTAAAACTTTTTTTTTTTTTTGGAGTGAAATATGAATGGCGTGTTCTTAACAGGTTGAACGAGATTCATGCATGACAGTTGTTTTACCATGATTCCTTAATTGTTCTATAATTGCTGTAATGATAAATGCTTCCATGTTTATGTTTCACATTCCTGTGCCACAACTCAATCCCCACTGTTTTCAGAAGGAAATGTTCTTAAAGTATGATACATATGAAGAGTATTTTTGCACTATTGCATTCATCCACACATGATGCATATAGTGCTGAATAGCACAAACTGTCCATAATCATAGTTATCATATCATCAGAGGACGCTTTGCGTACCAGGTCTCAGGATAAGTATTTCTCAGTGGTATGAAGATGTTGTTTTGTACGGTGTAGATTTGTAGTGTATTCCCTGTAATTGCAAATTGAATTTAGAATTTGCACAATAAAACTTTGACAATGTATTTGGTATTAAAATCGGTGCAGTCTTTGACTGACGGCTCGACGGTCAATTGCCTTTCATTTTTATACTATGGACAGACTGTTTGAATCTGTGTAGCAAATAAATCTTGCTAAATCTTTTGTAAGCTGTAACCAGCAAAGAAACACACCAGCACATCTGTTCAATGTTTCTGTGTCATTTATCATATGCTGAACATCGGTTGTCAATTGCATTGTATTGTGTGACAGATATTGTTAATATTGTGTAAGCGTTCCATAACTGCTGAGTTTGTGTTCATTAAATAGTTTGACTTTATATGAAGTGTTTTGGATTTTAGTTTGTCATGTCAGCATTAAAAATGTCTTGGGTTCAAAAAGAAAGAAAAAAAAACAGCATCTAAACATGCGTCAATTACTACAGACAATTTCAGTTTTTAAAACCAAACAAACATTGCATTTACCCCAGTGCAGTGTTTTGCCCATTGCATTACTGCAAGAAACTACAGCCAAAAATATTTTTTTCAGGCACTGGTCAGTTTTGAGATTTTGGACTGTTTGGCTTTCCATAATGTGTTGTTTCAGATTAATGGAAAGAAAACCTCCAAAATGCACTTTTAAGTGTTCCTTTTATTGTACTTTATCTATCTGCATCTTCAGTTATAATACATATTTTTAAAGGGCGTGTTCTCAAAATGAGTTTTTCTCCCCTTCTTACAAACACCCCACTTACAAACAGTTTTATTCCTACACTAAAAAATGCTGGGTTAAAAAGGGACAACCCCAGCTATTGGGTTGTTTTGAACCCAACCGCTGGGTCAAAACAACCCAATAGTTGGGTTATAGTCGTTTTTTAGAGTGTATGTATAATATATATATATATATATATATATATATATATATATATATATACACACACACACCTCTATACATGTGAGTCTAACCG
>NW_015505639.1:147290-179859 GCF_001515645.1 Sinocyclocheilus grahami | reverse complement strand
TATATACACTGAAGGTTTTTATATTGCAGTTTGTTCACATATAATTTGTTTGATTTTTGATTGATCACACTTTATCTATTTGCATCAGTAGATTTCAGTTATAATACATATTTTTCTAAAAATTGTTAAGTTTTCATCCTCACACTAAAACTAAGGTTTTTACGGAGCGATTTGTTCATATATCATTTGCCTGATTTATTTATTTATTTTTTCCTAAAAATGTTTTTCTGTCGACTGTATTTTCTGATTCACGGATTGATTTAAGAGATCCTCCAAAATCCCCCCAGTAAAACTTTTAACTATATCAGCAAAATTAAACAAGAATTTGGAACCTGTCTTTATCCAATTTTTAGACTTATTTTCTGGAGAATGTATGCAAATTAGTGTATATTTAAACATCTCACTTCTAATACCTGTAACATAATTTTTTTTTTTTTTTTTGCATTTCTTAATGAAATCAGCTAGGTAAGTATGGTGATTTCAATTAGTTTTTACCTTATTAAAGCAGACATCTATGGAGCAAGAAACTGGAATAACCATTAAAAGACACAGTTTTGAAACCATCATCACTACAAGATATGAACAGTATATGTTCAAAAGATACAAGAAACATGTCTGATTGAATAGAAAAAAAAGTTGACCTAAAGTTACATAACATAGGTCAGTTATTCCTAGTCCGTCGAACCTCATAACTACACCATTCATCATTCTGCTGTCAAAAACCATATTATTACTTCGATGAGCATTCAAAAGTAGCCATGTACAGCTTTTAGTAATTAACTATAGTTTTCAAGCAACATGTAAATCTGAAGTATTTCGTCATTGTAGGACTCTTAAAAATGTCAAATGGGCTTACATTGTTTCCCGTCTGCTGTTGTTGACGTCACACTACTGAAGGTTTGAGACTGTGTTCATGTTCATCAGTTCATAACAAGATGACAGATTTCATTTCACATACAGTATGCCTCACTGAGCCACTGAGCTGAATAGGAATGCAAACATAAAACTGAAACTAACCTGCAAGAAAGGTTGATATGCAGTTAGTGTTTGTGTAGACAGTCCTCCTCAAGCCTGAAGCTCCCAGCACGCACTCTTTAATCAAACACACCTGATTCAACTCACCAGGATTATTAGAGACTCCAAGACCTGAAATAGGTCAGAAAATGGAAAGAATTCATAAAAAAATAAAAAACTTAATGTATAAACTAATTAAAACTAGATGCATAAAATGAAATCTGTTACTTGAAATTAAATAAAATATAAGAAAACGTATTTTATTTCAGTAAGTTGCCAAGGCAACGTTTCTCATTTTATTTAGTTTAACTTGATGTCCTAAAATAACTCAAACTAAAACTGAAATATATAAACCTATACAGACATAAAAAAAAGCTATAATAAAAATGAAAAAACAATACAATTGTAAAAAATATAAAAATAGTCAAAAAAGAGTAAACATAAAAAAAAGTAAATAAAATATATCGCCATCATTGCATTTTTAATGAATGTTGTAATACTGAAGAAGAAGAGAAAACATCACCAGACATATTCCTCCTTCAATAGTGTTTAAAAGCAAAGCATGAAGCTGGCTGATGAAAGAGCAGAATGAGCAGAGCTGGAATATAGCAGCCGTTTCATTTGTGTCACATGTTATCATCACTATACTTACAGTTTTTATGAGTTAATTTTCATGGAAATTGGTTAAGTGGGACAAGAGTCATTTAAACCAATGTTTCAAAGGAATGAGCGTGTGATAGTTAGATGTGTGTGGTGTGTGAGCAGCTGTTGTGAAGCTCTGCAAAGCTGTTACGTAAAGCTGCAGAGGAGGCTGAGAGGAGACGCATCTCCACATCCTACACACGCTGAAGTTTGAGCTGGAGGAGAAGATACTGCCGTGATCTACACTCACGCAAGAGAGAATCTCACGAAGCATGTCTGTAATATATTGCACCCCAAGAAATTGCATTTTGTCGACTGAATGAAGCCTAATTTCGTGACCTTTAAGACACTGTTACATTATCTGATGATAGTTAAGCCAAAAAAAGTATTTAAAAAAAAACCCAGTTTAATTATTTATTAAAAGTAAATACATTATATTACATTATTTGATGACAATTAAGCAGGAAAAAAATGTAAAAACAAAAACAAGACTTAAAAAGTAATTTTAATTATTTAAATTAATAGAACAAAATAAATTAACAGAATAAAATTAAATATATAAAATATAAGTGATAATTATTATTATAATAATTATAATTTATTATAATTATAAATTGTAATTCTCATGAAATTATCATTACTAATATATATATATATATATATTATTATTATTATTATTTTCCTGTAAAACATTTAATCCTAACCATAAATTATTAAATTAATAGAATAAAAATACATTGATAAAATGTATATTTTTTTAAATATTTATTATTAACAATAATAATTATGATTCATTATATTATATTATATGAATAATTCTAATTAATAATTATAATAAATGATAACTATAACAATTATATATTAAGATTAATTAAATCAACATTTGCATCATGGTAGTAATTTTTTTTTTTTTTTTTGCTGATTTAAACAAACAAAAAATCTGGATGCATGACAATTACCTCAGAGAATAATTAATATTCTAAAATAGTATGACATGTGTCATAATATGTTGACTTCTTGTGTCATAAATTCGACTTTTTAATCACATAATTTCAATTTTTTTAACTCATAATTAGGATTTTTCCAAAGCATGACGTTTTTGGGGGGGCAGACAAAAAAAAATACTTTTACATTTATCACACACACACACACACACTGTCAATATGTGGGAATGTACTCACAATGAAAATCTGCTGTTTAATCAAATTATTTTAACGATGTGTGAAGAACACCTTTTCTTGAAATATGAATATCTTGAAATATGAACTATAATTGTCTATAAACCCTATTCAGAATCATCAAGCTACTGTATATACAAAAATTCAGTAAGAAAAATGAAACAATGTTAAAAAACAGCAAACAGTTAATAACACAGAACTCTGGCAAATTGCTTTCAAAGTCATGAAGTAAACAGCATGAGTCAGTCTACAATCGTTTGAGTCAGTCTATTACAACGTTGACAAGAATTACACTTCTTCTGAATGTTTTGGCCTAATTTTAGACAGTCTCTGGGTTGTGTGGGGTCAGTTATAATTATGTGCGTTTATTTTGGCCTGGAGCGTTCGTGTGGGTGGGCAGACGGACCTTAGAGACCTAAACACGGCCTTACAGCAGTGTCAGCAGAGGCTCTGTCCAGATGAATAATGCCACTCTATTACTCATACATATATATTGGTCATATATGCATATTTATAGAATGTGCAAACAAGACGTCCTTCCAGGTTACAGACACGCGTTGTGAAAGTTAAGTGAGCTTGCGGTCAGACGACTCAATGAGTCACGAAATCAATGCAAATATTAACACAAAAGCGTGACCGTCAGGAGTGAAGTCATATGCTACAGGAAAAAACAAACATAAACATTTCATCTATTTATAAATATGGTTTCCACAATCAGTAGCTAGTTGCAATTGCATTTAATAATTGTTTATAGGAATATATTTAGCTGAAAATGTCTTTACAAATGGAAATGTTGATTTATTTATTTTATTTTTTTTAGTATAGAAACCAAACTTTGAAAATTAATGAGCCAATACTATCAAAATATACATAATTTAATTTTTCTAGGATTTTTAGAAGAGTTTTTTTTTTTTTTTAAAGAAGTATAACAATTAACTTTAGACTGTATTTCATGTATCAACAGGTTTGCATACCCCCTATAATGGGACAACAAGCCCCACTGTAGTTGAGGTCTCTTTTAGTCAAGACTTTAAGGTTTGTTTAAAAAACAAATTGACTTTAATCAATTTATAAATAAACCCACCCATTCTCTATAATAAAAATGTGACAACTAGCCCCGGCTGCATCTATAGTCAATTATTATATAAAGTTGTTATTTCTGAAATATGAGTTGTGACTCTGCTGTGTCCTGTAGGTGGTGCATTTACCCTCGTGTGCTCGGGGACGTGTCCTCAGTGGACATGTCCACCACAGTTCTGGGCCAGAGAGTCAGTATGCCCATCTGTGTGGCAGCTACTGCTATGCAGAGAATGGCACACCCCGACGGAGAGACGGCCACTGCGAGAGGTCAGACACCAGTAACTTACTCTGGAGCTACAAGCTTCACAGTGACTGCAATTACTATAACTGACCACATGGCAGCACCATTAGTCTTTCCTACATTCTACAGTATATCCTGCTCCCAATCACACTCAAATTACCCTTACAAAAATGGATCATGGCTACCATAGTATGAGCTAATACTATAGTTTCAGTGTGGCTATAGTATGGAAGTCCATTTCTGCCACATAAGAAAAAATAATTACATAAAAAGTCAGAATTATAAGATTAAAAGTTAAAATTATGACATACTAAGTCATAATTATAAAAATAAAAAGTCGAAATTATTGTCACAATTAAAAGCTGAAATTATGTCATAGTCAATTATGAGATAAAAATGTAAAATGATGACACTTATGACACATAATTGTCATAATTATGACATACTAATGGTGAGTTCACACCAGATGCAAAGTGAATATGCGCATCGCGTCACTCGCACTAAATTACTTGCGGGATGTTTTTCGAGTCACTTGCGCGAATAAAAACAGCGCGATCAACCATGGTGGCGATAACTACAATCGCTGTTTTGTACCTGTGTTGATTACTATTATTTTTATTATTGATAGCAGCATCTCTGTAGCCATGCTAATAAAATGCAACTACCACTACAACTGATTTTAATTGTTTTCTATGCTCCAGACCTATATAATAACAGACGGCTGCAATAATGCTCTCTTCTATTGTCTGATTCAACTGGACGTGTCAAGAAACTCTTCGCTGATTGGCTTGCGCGGGAACACATCAGGCGAATTTTCCGCTCGAGTTGAATTTTTTGAACTTGCGCGGAAGACGCGATTGAGGCGAATAACGTGCGTTCGCGGCAAACGTGTCGCGCATTTCACGTCATTCGCGTCGCCCGGCGCGAATTCGCCTCTATTCGCATCTTTGCGTTGACTTTGTATAGGTGCATCTCAATAAATTAGAATGTCGTGGAAAAGTTCATTTCTTTCAGTAATTCAACTCAAATTGTGAAACTCGTGTATTAAATAAATTCAATGCACACAGACTGAAGTAGTTTAAGTCTTTGGTTCTTTTAATTGTGATGATTTTGGCTCACATTTAACAAAAACCCACCAATTCACTATCTCAACAAATTAGAATATGGTGACATGCCAATCAGCTAATCAACTCAAAACACCTGCAAAGGTTTCCTGAGCCTTCAAAATGGTCTCTCAGTTTGGTTCACTAAGCGTAATTAAAGCAAAAGGAGCCCCTACCAAGTATTGAGTACATGTACAGTAAATGAACATACTTTCCAGAAGGCCAACAATTCACTAAAACTGTTTTTTTTATTGGTCTTATTAAGTATTCTAATTTGTTGAGATAGTGAATTGGTGGGTTTTTGTTAAATGTGAGCCAAAATCATCACAATTAAAATAACCAAAGACTTAAACTACTTCAGTCTGTGTGCATTGAATTTATTTAATACATTTATTTGAATTACTGAAATAAATGAACTTTTCCACGACATTCTAATTTATTGAGATGCACCTGTATGTAAGCTACTCGTGCGAATAATTACATTTGCGTCTGGTGTGAACTGGTGATTAGTCATAATCCAGAAATATAAAATGAGATAAAAGCCAAAAAGATGAAAGTCATAAATATGACAAAAAGACAAAGTCATAATTATGAGATAAAAGTTTGACATAAAATTATGACATATACAGTAGAAAAAGAAAAAAGAAAAAATGAGATAATGCTTGAAATTATTACATAAAAAGTCAAAGTTATGACACACAAAGTCATGAGATAAGAGGTCAGAATTTTAACACTCTAAAGTCATAATTATGAAATAAAAAATGTAAAATTAGATAAAAGTTGAAATTATGACCTAAAATAGTAATAATTATGACATACCAAGTCAGAATTATGAGATAAAAAGTCAATTGAGATTTAAAAAGTTGAGATTATATCATTGTCATAATTATGAGATAAAAAAAGTCAAAATGAAGACATAAATTCATAATTACGAGATAAAGTTGAAATTTCAACATGCCAAGTCAATTATGAGATAAAAAGTTGAAATGATGACAAAAAGTCATAATGAGATAAAATTACTAAATTATGAGATTAAAAACTCAAAATTATGACATACTAAGTCATTATATAATTTTGACTTTTTATTCCAAAACTTTGACTTTTTAATCTCATATTTTCAATTTATGTCATATTTCGCACGGTTGTTTCTTTTGTGGCTGAAATGGACTTCCATAATGTTGTACTACTGTCAGTAGTAGTGAATATCAAATTACCACAGTTTTATTCTGGAACCTGTATATAGTGTTTAGGCAGAAACTTGTTAGCATGGCACTTTTTGAGGCATCTATTATCTCGGAGCAGATCCCACACACTTTAGATGACATAATTAATGGATCAGCCCTGTTTGATGGTTCGAACCCAAGACCATTCAGTGTCTTGTAAGCCACAGCACCCTTATGACAATCACCCTGCTGTTCTGACTGGTCCTCTGGTCTCTTCCCATCCACAGCCTGCCTGTCCTGTGACACGGGGATGATGCTGAGCTCATGGGCCACCTCCACCATAGAGGAAGCAGCGGAGGCCGCACCTGGGGCCGTGCGCTGGATGCAGCTGTACATTTATAAAGACAGAGCGCTGACTCAGTCTCTGGTCAGGAGGGCCGAGGAGGCCGGGTATAAGGGTATCTTTGTCACAGTGGACACACCTTATCTTGGCAGGCGACGTGATGACGTGCGCAACCGATTTAAGCTGCCCTCTCATTTGAGGTAAACGCTGAGACAACCACACGTTACGTGACGTGTGTGCGTGCCAGCAGCGTGCTTTACAGACATCGCTGGCTGCATTTGTAAACTCACAAACACACTGTGAATTGTTCATCTGATCTGAAATCAGAATATATACAGAGTCATCTGATTATATGCTGATTTCAGTGCAAACTTCAGCAGTAGCATATGACGGGCAGGACGTGTTATTATGTTGTCACACTGTCGCTGTTCCTGCCGCTCTGGAAAGTTTCTATGACTTTTGCACCAAAGATTCATAATTATGTGGTCAGATCTATAATTATATATTCCAGTTTTACACCTTAGCAATTGCATATCACTGAAAACCACCCTGAATCATTTAACAACTGCTTAGCAACACCTTATCCATTCAGAACATCTTAGCAACTGCATATAAACGTTCTAACAACTACTTAGAACTCCCTAGCAACTGCACAGCAACATACTGTCAAAACATACTGACAACATCTGAGCATGTGGGAAAAGGTACATATACTGTATATCACATATACATTTAACTACCAAAAAGAGGTGATTTCATTGCAATTTTTACACAATCATGGGACATATTTTTTACAACTCATCCCTTAAGCAACACCTTAGTAACCACACAGTGCACTAACAGAGATTCAGAGCACTTACAAACCATATAGCAACACCCTGGCAGCTGCACAGTAACACCTTAGCAATCACATAATACGTTAACAGCAACTCAGAACATTTACAAACCACATAGCAACACCCTGGCAACCATTCACAACATGCTCATAACATTCTAACAGCGACTCAGAATGCTTAGAAACCAGACAGCAACACCCTAGCAACCATGTAAATCTCCCTAGCAAATGCCCTGTCATGCATTTATAAATTATATTGTTAGATCTACAACTTTACTCACCTTAGCAACTGCATATCAAATCCCTGGCAACCACTAAGAGCACCGTTGTAACTGCATAGCAACACCTTAGCAACCCCATAACATTCTAACAACAACTCAGAATGCTTATAAACCACATAGCAGCACCCTGGCAACCACTTAGAACTTAGCAACTACGTAACATTGTAACAGCACCTCAGAATGCTTAGAAACCACATAACAACAACCTGACAACTGCATAGCAACACCTTAGCAACCGCATAATGCTCTAACAGACTCTAGATGCTTTAATACTATAAAGGCATAAAACATTGCAATATCTACAATAAAGCAGCAACTTCATTTACATCTTTCTAGTCAAACAGATGCTGCATTGTAAACATTACAGTTTAGATTTAATGTATGATAAAGAAACCTCACAAGAACTATAAAGAAAAACTGATCATATTAACTCCTTTTACAATTCTCGTGAGGTTTCTTAATAAGCAGGGCCTCAGTTTTCTCACCCTCGTGGACAGATTATTTTACAGTTTTGTCGTCCTTTGAAAACCGAAGCGCTCACTGAAGAGCTTTATGTATTTATGGAAACAAATCTCTCTCGTACAGTAGATCACGCCGCTCGTGGGGATTCACACTCGCCGCTTCAGCTCCGTCAACACTCGCTACATTAGGCTTTTTATGTGGGGAAACTTTCAGATATCAGCAGTTCTACAGATACGCCAACAGCGGCCCGCTATAAAAATGCCCCCATGAAAGTAAAGCCTTCCTGCTCCGGATCCCACGAGGTGAATTACGACAATTAGAAATCCAAAAAAGTATCACGGCCTCACCGTATATATTTCAGCACAACTGCCTCCGTTTCCATCAGCAGTGACACAACATGAACTTCATCTCAACCCTCCCGGAGACTTTCGCTCGGCCCCACAAATCAAAGCGCAGCAGCGGCAACAAGGTGCCAATTGAGTGCGAGCTCTGCTGTTTGGATAAAACCCCAGCTCAGTTTTCATAAACTGACCAAAAACAACACTCGCAGGACTAACTCCATTTTGCACTTTCGATTTTTTCCCCCCAGGATGGCCAATTTCGACACCCCTGATTTAGCCTTCTCCTCAAAAGAGGGTTACGGGGAGGACATCGGCCTGGCGGTGTATGTAACTCAGGCCATAGATGCCACGGTGAAGTGGGACGACATCGCCTGGCTGAAGAGAATGACCTCGCTGCCTGTGCTGGTCAAAGGGGTTTTGACAGGTGAGCCATCCTGCCGTGTTTGGGGACTGGAGGAGCTGTAGTGTCATGTGTGCTTGTGTCCGAAACTGTGACTTCACAGGATTCAGACAGGTTTCAAATGAGATGCAATAAAATATATTTGTAATTTTATTAAAGTATTTAAATTAAATAAAAAAAATTATTAAATACAAAAATACAATATTGCACTAACATCATCTGTGGTTTTGTCTGAAAGCTGTCCAGACTTCCAGTGCACCATAAAATCACGTCTAAAGATCTAAAACAAATTAAAGTCAGCTTTTGAGACAATCAAACAAATATTTAGTGGCTATGTTTAAAATAAAATAAAATATGCATGTATTTGTTTTGTTTGTTTGTTTGTTTGCATTTCCAAAACCCAAGGTCACTTTATAAAGTTAGATAAAGGGGGAAAAATAAACAAATAATAAACATCCATAACAAAGTATATACTATAATAAAGTAAATATGATCAACTATAATATGAATAAAATAAAATAGAAAATAAAGTGAAAATATAACAAATATAAAATAAAAAACAATATGAAATAACAAAAAATATTAAAAACAATAAAAATATATAAAAAACAGACATTTCCATCAGACATCATTTCGATTCTTTCCATAAAATGCCAAACTTGCACGCATAGGATTGTGGGATATCTTAGGCACTGAAGGACAAACCTGTTCTGCCTGCAAAAAGAGGCCAAATAAATGCATGTTATGAAAACATTACATATTTAAAAAGTGAAAACTTACACTTGTACACTAGCTGACCTCAAAGCCAATAGACATGAAATAAAGCCATGAAGGTCCACTTTGGATTTCATTAAGTCTGTACGTAATGTCTTCTCTCTCTCAAACCGCCTCTCTTGCCTGCACCCTTAAAAATAAAGGTCTTATGGAGATTAGTAACATTCTTGATGTTGCATTATAGGTTTTTAAGATCATATTATTAATTAATGGAACAGTACAGTTTTTTTCCTAAAGAACTACAGAATTAAAGTTCTGACTCTAAATGGAACCTTTATGTTCAAGAATGTGGAATGCTCACCCCTCACTGATACAGAATGACACATTTGCATAACCTAATCAAAACAAAGCGGCCAGTCGACCCCGTCTGTCAGCGAGGGGCCGCTAATTAAAGATAATGTGCAATTTATCTCCCGAGAGGAAAAAGCAGTCAGTCTGTGAGCACTGAGGTTATCTCAGAAACGTCTAGAAGCTTTACTGCTGTTATTGTGTCTTCAGATAAACTTTTATCTTCTCTTTGGCTCTGGAAATGGCACATTCTGTAAATAAAAGAGTCAAAACACACACACACACACACACACACACACACACACACAATCTTTAGTAATTGGGGAACACCATTAGTTATTTTAGCTCATGTGTGGAACATACTTCTTCTTGAAAAGTGCATGCTTTCCTGTTGGCCTCGGCTGAAAGGAACACGGCATTTAATCATTTTCGGGATTTTTCCGAACAGAACAGACTTGGAGAAATTAAATTACACTATGTAAAGCTAATTTTTCACCTTTTCTGAAGTTGCTTTCCTGTGCAAAAATCAGCATCTTGATGCTATTTATGAGCAATAGTTTCCTAAATGAGTAAATGCAATAGCAACAGAAATGCTTGGAATAAAAGTTTTAAAGGAATAGTTCACCCAAAAATGAAAATCAGCTTACAGTTTACTCACCCTCAGGTCATCCAACATCTGGATGAGTTTGTTTCGTCATCAGATTTGGAGAAATGTAGCATTCCATCACGTATTCACCAATGGATCCAGTGAATGGGTGCCGTCAGAATGAGAGTCCAAACAGCTGATAAAAACATCACAATAATCCACAAGAAATCCACACCGCTTCAGTCCATCAGTTAACATCTTGAGAAGACAAAAGCTGCGTGTTTGTAAGAAACACATACATCATTAAGGTGTTTTAAACTTCAAACTGTTGCTAAAATACAAGTCCATAATACATAATAACGCTTCCTCCAGTGAAACAAGTTGTCTCATCTGAATCAGGAGAGAAATCTGCACAGATCAAGCTCTGTTTACAAGCCAAACCAGTCCAAAACAGCTCTATTGTGGCTGGATTTTGATGTGAGAGACAACAGGAGATGGACTTTTTCACTGAAGGAAGCATTATTTTGCATTACAGAATCGGATTTTAGTCGAAAGCAATGGTTTGAAGTTTAAAAGGTCTTAATGAAGGATTTGTTTCTTACAAACATGCAGCTTTTGTCTTCTCAAGATGTTAACTGATGGACTGGATTGGTGTGGATTATTGTGAAGTTTTTATCAGCTGTTTGGACTCTCACGGCACCCATTCACTGCAGAGGATCCATTGGTGAACAAGTGACAGAATGCAACATTTCTCCAAATCTAATGAAGAAAAACTCATCTACATCTTGGACGGCCTGAGGGTGAACACATTTTTGCATGAACTCTTCATTTAAATCCAGATAAAGGCAGCATTGCATACCATAATTGCAATGTAACATAGTTTCCTCCGTGCAAAAGTTTTTGGCTCCAAATTGTAGAATGAGAAAAGGCAAAACTGCTTCAGAAGAACCGCAGTAATTAATGTTCTGCTCATGGTGAATCTCGCCGTTTTAGCTGAAGATGCCAAAGAAGCGCTGAAGTATGGGGTGGATGGAATACTTGTGTCAAACCACGGAGCAAGACAGCTTGATGGAGTTCCAGCCACCGTAAGTGTCTGTTGAAGAAATGAGGCATTATTGTTCTCCAGAGACCTCCAACCCACAAGTCCTCTTTGCAAACTATCCTCTGCGGCCTGTAAATTGCATCTTTGATAGTGTGAAATACGGTCCCTGGTTTGCCGAAGTGGACGCCAAACAAAGGTTTGGATGCAACCTCAAGTTTTATGAGCGCATAGTGGTCTCCAAAACTGAAGAACGTCAACTGAGCGTGAAGAGCATTCTTAATATAGATACAGAGCGTTTTATGTTATGATCTATAATTAGTGCTGATGATAATTTATTGAAACTCTATCCTTCTAGAAGTTTCTGTGATAACCAGTTTTGGTGATACACTATACTGTAAGACAAGAAACATAAGAGTAAGTTTAGATACTGAAAATACATCGGTTTGGAATAATTCATATTTTTTATGTTTTTGAAACAAGCCTTTTCTGCTCACCAAGGCTGCATTTATTTGATCAAAAATACAGTAAAAACAGTAATATTGTGCAATATTTTTACCTTTTAAAATAGCTGTTCTCTATGTGAATATCTGTTAAAATGTAATTTATTTCTGTGATCAAAGTTGAATTTTCAGCATCATTACTCCAGTCTTCAGTGTCACATGATCTTCAGAAATCATTTGCCGAAGTGGACGCCAAACAAAGGTTTGGATGCAACCTCAAGTTTTATGAGCGCATAGTGGTCTCCAAAACTGAAGAACGTCAACTGAGCGTGAAGAGCGTTCTTAATATAGATACAGAGCGTTTTATGTTATGATCTATAATTAATGCTGATGATGATTTATTGAAACTCTATCCTTCTAGAAGTTTCTGTGATAACCAGTTTTGGTGATACACTATACTGTAAGACAAGAAACATAAGAGTAAGTTTAGATACTGAAAATACATCGGTTTGGAATAATTCATATTTTTTATGTTTTTGAAACAAGCCTTTTCTGCTCACCAAGGCTGCATTTATTTGATCAAAAATACAGTAAAAACAGTAATATTGTGCAATATTTTTACCTTTTAAAATAGCTGTTCTCTATGTGAATATCTGTTAAAATGTAATTTATTTCTGTGATCAAAGTTGAATTTTCAGCATCATTACTCCAGTCTTCAGTGTCACATGATCTTCAGAAATCATAATAATATGCCGATTTGCTGCTCAAGACACATTTCTGATTATTATCAGAAATAATGTGAAAGCTGTGAGACTTTTTTTTCATGATTCTTTGATGGAAGAACAGCATTCATTTGAAACAGAAATCTTTTGTAACATTATACATATATTTACTGTCACTTTTGATCAGTTTAATGCATGTTTACCCCACATTTTTGAATGGTAGTCTATTATAGTTTTCACAAAAATATGAAGCAGCACAACTGTTTTATTACATTGATAATAATCAGAAATGTTTCTTGAGCAGCAAATCAGCATATTTCTGAAGGATCATGTGACACCGAAGACTAATATCTGAAGAGTAATGATGCTGAAAATTCAGCTTTGATTATAGCAATTAATTACATTTGACTATATATTCACATAGAAAACAGTTATTTTAAATTGTAATATTTCACTGTTTTTACTGTATTTTTGATCAAATAAATGCAGCCTTGGTGAGCAGAAGAGACTTCTTTCAAAAACATTAAACATCTTAAATACTCCAAATGAGTGTATAACTGAGAATGCAGGGCAATCTTTGAGCAATAACATACAGTAATGTGATGGAGTATGTCAGTGCAGATTGACGCTCTGCCTGAGGTTGTGGAGGCTGTAGAAGGAAAGGTGGATGTCTTCATGGACGGAGGTGTTCGTAAGGGCACAGATGTGCTGAAGGCTCTGGCTCTGGGAGCAAAGGCAGTGTTTGTAGGGAGACCCATCCTGTGGGCACTCGCCTGCGAGGTGAGACACAGTTAATATTGAATTACTGGACATGCATGTTAGTTCTCAATGTCTAACCAGACATCAAACTTTCTGTCTTCAGGGTGACAAAGGAGTCAGCAATGTTCTCCAAATACTGCGAGAGGAACTTCACCTTGCATTGGCGCTGACAGGTATTTGTATTGGTGTTTACATGCAGTTTGAATTTTTTTTTTAAATAAAATAAAATTAAATAAAATTAAATAAAATTAAATAAAATAAAATAAAATAAAATAAAATAAAATTAAATTAAATTAAATTAAAATGTTAGTTCGTTATTTGAATTGATTTAAAGTAAAAAAAAAAGTATTTATTTTATAACAAAAAATTATTACAAGAAGGAGAAACTATATTGAACTATACATTAGTTAGTTATTTGAATTGATTTAAAGTAAAAAAAAAAAGTATTTATTTTATAACAAAAAATTATTACAAGAAGGAGAAACTATATTGAACTATACATTTAAAAATATTTTAAAATAAAATATAAAAAAAAATACATAAATGCAGATTAACTACAGTAGTGGGATTGTTCTGTATTTAATTTTTTTCCCTGTATGTTGTCTTCTGGCAGGCTGTCGCTCACTAAAGGAAGTCAACAGATCCCATCTGAGAAGATCTGAACTCATTTCAAGGATCTAATGAGCAGAACTGTTGCATGCTGGGAGATTTCATGTGTGCCAGTGACTGGACCGACTTGTGTAATTCAAATGAACCCAGAGGATTTGGGCACGACAGATTTAGCATCATGAATAAAACATTTGTGTAAGTCATTCGTGTAAAAGTTTGAATAAATGCATGAAAAGTGTGTGGTTTGTACAGCCGTACCGTGCCTGACAGCAGTAATCCTTCCTGTTTACTGGAAGCAGGCAATGTTTAGTTTTGTGACTCTTCCAGTTTTCTTCACTGTCCGGACACTGGGAACAAAACGAAGAGGATATTTAAAGGCATATTATATCTAAACACGAACCAGGGTTATTATACTAAAAACTAAAACTTTAACTAAAAACATTAAAAAAAAACATTTTTGTTGCTTGAAATAAAATATTGAAAAACCTTAAACTTTATTATTGGAAAATATCATAAAAAAAAAAGAATATAGTAGCTCATTTCCATGACTGGATTAAAACAAAACATACATACATAAATAAATAAACGTTTTAAAAAAGAAAACTAATAAAAATGACAAAAACACAACAAAATTACTAGAACATTAACTAAAATGAAAATGGATAATATAAAATGTGGACGCTCATTTCCGCAACAGGACTAAATAAATAAATACATATTTAGATGTGTGAGATTTAAATTCAGAATTGCAATTCTGAGAAGAAAATTCTGAATTGTGAAACAGAAGATCTCAATTGCGAGGAAAAGGTCAGAACTGCGAGATAAAAAGTCAGTTACTTTAAAAAAAAAAATATATATATATATATTCCATGGTGGGAAAAAAAAACTTTTTTTTTTAAATCTGTAATTTCATAATTGTGAGGAAAAAACTAAAACTTTTTCCTCATAATAAAATTGTGTATTTTTTTATCCTGTGGCGGAAAAAGGCTTCCATAAAAGAAAACCTAATTATTATTAAAACTATTATTAAAGACTTAAATAGCATATAACATGAACTCATTGTCATGTTGCAGCTGTTTTCCACACAAAGATGCATACGGTAATAAAAATGTGATTTTTGAGCGAGCTAACCATTTAATTAATGCCAGAGCATTTGTCACGCAGTAACATATTTCCACTAAAAGAAACAACCGTCAATAATCACTTCATGATTTATGTTAATGCACTTTTTCTTGCATGCACATGAAAACCAAAAAAAGATTTCCCCATATTGTACTTGTCATTTGCATTTCTCTCTTTGCTTACAGTGCTGTGAATGGCTTCACTGCAGCGAGTTTCTCATGAATATGCATTCTCCCTCCACGGGGCCCGAAAGGCAAACAGGTTTGTGAGAGGTTCAGAAAGGTCACACACAAGGCATGGGATTTCTTTACTAGCTCTTTCCATGGCTGAACCACAGGACCTGAATGAAGCCATTATATGCATTGACTCTCCGCAGGAAAACAAACTTTGTCAGGGTCTGTTCATTAGCACCAAACACTTTGTTTGAACCGCCTACTTGTGTGCAGGGGCCAGAAAGGGGAAGTGAGCTCCTGCTGAAATCAAACAAAACCTACACTTTATGAGAGGTTTTGCATTGTTTGCGTGCAACCTAGATACTTAGATGATAAACGTACAGTGGCTCCAAATGGTTTTGCATTAGATAATTTATAATCAATTGCATATGCATGCAAATGATGCAATATCTTGCTTTGCTGCTTTGTTATCCAATGCAATGTTATTTATAAATGTTTAAGTGTGACGTGTGCATCCAAAAGCATGCAAATGATGCCATTTTTGCATCTTGCTTTGATGCTTTGTTATTAAATGCAATGGTATTTAAACCATTTTTCCAAATACATTTTCATTAACGCATGCTGAAATCTGCAATAAATGAATTTCATCCCCAGGACTTGTTTTTCAATGCAAACATCTAAACATTCTTCAATCATGACACATTTACTTGAGAAGCAAAACTGCTTAAGATATTAAGTCTTGTTTTATGAAAAATATATCAAAATTGAGTTTTTGCTTTAAACAAGAACAAATATCTTCCTACGGAGTAAGAAGAAAAAAAACTTTCTTAGTCTCTTTGAATTAAGTGTCTCTTTCTGACCCCATTGGCAGATGTTTTTCTTGTTTTAGGCATAAACTCGCTTCATTTTGATAGTTTTTTTGGAAACAAGACTTAATATCTTAAGTCATTTTGCATCTCACGTACTTGTATCTTGATTTACGAATGTTTCGAACATTTATACAGCAAAAGTAGTCAAAAATACTGAGGGAAAAAATCTTTTTTTGCAGTGTTCACTTTTGATTCACTGAAAAACGCACATGCCTGTTGATCTTCAGCCGTCATATCACTAGTGCTGACGCAGCAGGTCACCAGTTATCTCAATATAACCTCGCCTGCAGGCCGCAGAAAAAGAGCTGCACTGAAGGATATCATTTTGAAACACTGTGTGGCCATGAAGAATCTGAGCGAAAAGCGCCCGCATCACACAGCTGTTATTCTAATTTGTTTGAGCGTTTGCAAATAGCACCGAGACCGCATCACCCATAAAAGTTAGCAGAGGTTTTGCTTAACAAGGTGCTTTTGTCTGACCAGAGCAGGGCACTTGTTCAAACACACAAACCAAAGCGAAGAAAACAAAAGTGGCTCATCGAGAGAGAGAAGGAACGTTCTCCTCTCATGTCACCAGCCCTGCATGCAGATACTCAGAATGGAATACTACTATTTTTGCAACAGTACTGTGGCAATAGAATGTCTAGACGAATTACTACATATGTAAAAATGTGCATTATACAACCAAAGCACGCTGTGTGTGAGATAATGCATCCCATAATGCAATTCACTCAACCTGGTCTTACATTTCCAGTGCAGTGTTGTTATTGTTGACTAAAACTATTAAAAGGTTTTGTTATTTTTTAAAAATTGAATTGAATAATCTGAAATAAAATATAAATATTAGATGAAATATAAAATATTATACAATATTATGCTATTAAATATTAAAATAACATACAAATCTGAAATATTAAAATAATGTTAATTCAAATTAAAACTATTCATTTTATTAACTATTATTTACTATTCATGTTCATTTGTTTTCTAATTGAAATAAAGCTGAAATAAAATAAAATATAAATATTAGACGAAATGTAAAATATTATAAAATATCAAAATAATACAAAATATTACAATTAAACAAATAAATCAAATAATGTAACACTATAAAATATTAAAATAAGTCAAACTACAATAATAATGTACAAATATAAACATATACTGTAAATATAAAAGTTTAACACTGAAATGTAACTGAAAATAGGTTTGTTGTATTTAAAACTGAAAAAAATAATAAAAGTATGCTTTTTTTAAAATAACAAATGCACATAATAACATCAGAAATACAATAACAAATGTAGATTCTACAGCGTATAATACTTTAGCTTCATTCATCGCACCAAAAGATAAACTGCAGTGCTTTACAGCTATAGGACAGGAAGAGCTAAATAAACTTATTACTGCATCTAAACCAACAACATGCCTGTTAGATCCTGTACCCACTAAATTACTGAAAGAGTTGTTACCTGTAGCAGAAGAACCGCTTCTCAATATTATTAACTCGTCGTTGTCTTTAGGTCACGTCCCAAAACCATTCAAGCTGGCGGTCATTAAGCCTCTTATTAAGAAACCACAACTAGATCCTAGTGAACTGGCTAATTACAGACCCATCTCAAATCTTCCTTTTATGTCTAAAATTTTAGAAAAAGTTGTGTCTGCTCAATTGTGCTCCTTCCTGCAAAAAAATGATCTCTATGAAGAATTTCAGTCAGGCTTCAGGCCCCACCATAGCACAGAAACTGCACTTGTTAAAAACTTGCGTCAGACCAAGGCTGTGTCTCATTGCTAGTTTTACTTGACCTTAGTGCTGCATTCGATACTATAGATCATGACATACTCATAGATCGATTACAAAACTATACAGGTATCCAAGGGCAGGCTTTAAGATGGTTTAGATCCTACCTGTCCGATCGCTACCACATTGTTCATTTAAATGGGGAGTCATCTCAAATATCACCAGTAAAATATGGAGTGCCACAAGGATCTGTCCTAGGTCCTCTGCTATTTTCGATATACATGTTGCCACTTGGTAATATTATTAGGAAATACGGGATTAGTTTCCACTGTTATGCCGATGATACTCAACTATATATCTCAACAAGACCAGATGAAACTTCTAAATTATCTAAGCTAACAGAGTGTGTTAAAAATGTAAAAGATTGGATGACCAATAATTTTATCCTATTAAATTCGGATAAGACAGAGATATTACTTATTGGACCAAAAGACAGTACGCCGAATCTCGTGGATTACAATGTGCAACTAGACGGATGCACGGGTGCTATATAAATAAAGGTGACTTGACTTGACTTGACATAACAAAATTGCTAAAACTATCATTAAAATAAAAACTGAAAATACATAAACAAAACCCATTTCAAAATATTAAGGAATACTATAATGGTACATAAATAATAATAACATTAGTACTGTGTGATGAATAAACCGTAAGTGATATCAGCTCAAAGATATTTTATTTAAAATATTTAACTACAGAAACAAAATTAATATAAGCATATAAATGTGACCCTGGACCACAAAACCAGTCATAAGGGTCAATTTTTCAAATTTAGATTTATACATCATCTGAAAGCTGAATAAATAAGCTTTCCATTGATGTATGGTTTGTTAGGACAATATTTGGCCGAGATACAACTATTTGAAAATCTGGAATCTGAGGGTGCAAAAACATCAAAATATTGAGAAAATCATCTTTAAAGTTGTCCAAATGAAGTTCTTAGCAATGCATATTACTAATCAAACATTAAGTTGTAATGTGTATTTATGGTAGACAATTTACAAAATATCTTCATGGAACATGATCTTTACTTAATATCCTAATGATTTTTGACATAAAAGAAAAATCTATAATTTTGACCCATACAATGTATTTTTGTCTATTGCTACAAATATACCACAGCGATTTAAGAGTGCCTTTGTGCTCCAGAGTCACAAATAATAATGTGATATGTTTCACCCAGATTATTCTATGACGTATAAATATTTTCATTTCATATTTAGTGGTAAATCATTACATTTACTAGTTACGGATTTGAA
The DNA here is from genome assembly GCF_001515645.1 of Sinocyclocheilus grahami. NCBI lineage: Eukaryota > Metazoa > Chordata > Actinopteri > Cypriniformes > Cyprinidae > Sinocyclocheilus > Sinocyclocheilus grahami. The sequence goes on along the minus strand of NW_015505639.1, from coordinate 160,332 downwards.
CAAACCCCTAATTGCAAGTATTAAACTTCACAATCACTTGCGCTTGTGAAATAAGGCCTCAGTACAGTGTGTATCTCAGCTCTTTGGATTTGTGGAGCTGTGATCTGGCAGGCAAACGCATGTCTGTTTCTGAAATACAGTGTCTGGCCGCAGCTTTAGCTTGGGTTTGTGCGCGCTGAAGTCAGTGTGGGACAGGGTGTGTCCCGCTGAAGCTGCGCTCGCTGTGACACAGCAGAGATCTGCACCTGTGTGTCTAGACAGAGACTCGCTCTCCTGGACCACAGCCCGGCGCTTCTCTGAGGACAGAATAAGAGATTGCTTATTTCTCACGAGTTTTCACATATGATTTAATTCCTCCTTGCTACAAGAGAACATAAATCATGGATAAAGTGACTATAAGAAATGCTGAGAGCATAACTCACTAGAGTGGTGGTTGCCTGTGTAAAACTCGCTGAGTGCTGCGAGTGGTTGCCAAGGTGTTGCTATGCAGTTGCTAGGGTGTTCCAGGAATTGCTTGCCCGTGCAAAACTCGCCAACTTGATTCTATGGTGTTCTATACGTTCTTAGGGTGTTGCTATGGTGTTGCTAAGCTGTTGCTAGGGTGTTCTGGGTAGTTACTTTGTGTTTGTCAACGCAAAACTCATCACCATGTTAAAGTGTTACTATGTGGTTGCTATGGTGTTCTGTATTTTCATAGGTGTTGCTATGTGGTTGCTATGGTGTTCCATGCATTCTTAGGGTGTTGCTATGTGGATGATAGTTTTCTATGCATTCAGGGTGCTTCTATATGGTTGCTAGGGTGTTTTGGGTAGTTACCATGGTGTATTAGTCCATTCAAAACTCACCACTATGATGCTAGGGTGTTGCTATGTGGTTGCTATGGTTTTCTATGCATTCTTAAGGTGTTGCTATGTGGTTGCTATAGTTTTCTATGCATTCTTAGGGTGTTGCTATGTGGTTGCTATGGTTTTCTATGCATTCTTAATGTGTTGCTATGTGGTTGCTATGGTTTTCTATGCATGGTTTTCTATGCAGTTGAGTTCTGGGTAGTTACCAGAGCATGTTTGTCCATGCAAAACTTGTCACCATGTTAGGGTGTTTCTACGTGGTTGCTATGGTGTTTTATTTGTTCTTATGGTGTTGCTATGTGGTTTCTATGCATTCTTAGGGTGTCGCTATGTAGTTGCTTGGGTGTTCTGGGATGTTACCAGGGTGTGTGTGTCCATGCAAAACTCTTCACCATGTTAGGGTGTCACTATGTGGTTGCTATGGTGTTCTTTGTTTCATGGGTGTTGCTATGTGGTTGCTATGGTGTTCTATGTGTTCATACTGCATTGCTATGTAGTTGCCAGGGATTTCTGGGTAGTTACCAGGGCGTGTTTGTCCATACAATACTCACCACTATGATGCTAGGGTGTTGCTATATGGTTGCTATGGTGTTCTATGTGTTCTTAGAGCATTGCTGTGTGGTTGCTATGGTTGTTGTATGCATTCTTAGGGTGTTGCTATGCTGTTGCTATTGTGTTCTATGTGTTCATAGGGCATTGCTAGGAAGTTGCTAGGGTTTTCTGGGTAGTTATTAGGACATGGTTGTCCATGCAAAACATGTCAGCATACTAGGGTGTTAGTATGTGGTTGCTATGGTGTTCTTAGGGCATTGTTGTGTGGTTGCTGTGGTTTTCTATGCATACTTATGGCATTGCTATGCAGTTGCTAGAGTGTTCTGGTTAGTTTTGCCCATGCAAAACTAGCCACCATGATACTAGTGTGTTGCTATATGGTTGCTGTAGGGTGTTCTATGCATTCTTAGGGTGCTGCTATGCAGCAGCCAGGGTGTTTCGGCTAGTTACCAGGACGTAGTAGCCCATGCAAAACTCGCCACCATGATGCTATGGCATTCCATGTGTTCTTAGGGTGTTGCTATGTGGTTGCAAGGGTGTTGCATTCTTAGGGTGTTGCTATGCATTTGCCAGGGTGTTCTGGGTAGTTAAGAGGGTGTGCCTGCCCATGCAGAACTCACCTCAATGATGCTAGGGTGTTCTGTGCATTCTCAGGGCATTGCTAGGTGGTTGCTAGGATGTTCTATTCAAAAAGCAAATGAGATATTGTTTGAACACTAAAGGTGTAGGCAATACACCTCTAAAAGCATCTATTTTAGTCTGAGATGCCAACCAAAACAGTCTAATATACATACAAATATACAGCACATACAAATACTAAATAAATAAATTCACAAATGATTCCAAACTACTTCCACTGAGATCGTTTCAATGCATTGTGTGATTTGCTTCTCCATTAGAAATACTGTGGCCAGTGCTGGGTAGATTACTTACAAACTGTAGTCTGTTACTGATTACAGATTGCATGATGAAAACTGTAGTTAGTGATGTCATCTTATTAGTACAAGTTACTTATTTTAGTTAATGTATTCTGACTACTTTTTAGATTACTTTTAGATTACTTTTTACTAAATTTGTTTTAACATACCATTTTGAAAATATAGTCCTTGAAATATTCTTTCTGACTGTCTTTGAATATAGTCAAAGCTGAATGGTGTGACACGCAGTAGGATTTTTAAAAGGAAAATTTAAAAGAGGAAAAAAGAAGAATTAGGGAGAATCAATAAATTTTTTTTTTACTGCCATTGCGTAAATAATATGCAACCATGTAATCCATAAAAACATAACTGTAGTCTGATTGTGAGTATTTTCAAATGTAATATATCCTAATTACAAGTACTTAATTTTTGGAATCTGATTACGTAATCCAAATTGCATGTGATCATCTACTACCAAGCCCTGGCTGTGGCCAAATGAAGATATCTTAGAAGAGAGTACAGTTATGCTGCCTACCTTTTGGAACCCGCTTCACTCAAATGATGTCTTAAACGCCACCTACGTAGAGCCTAAAAATCTGCTCCCTACTGACTGGCTCATCAAGCACGAGATTCCAGTCATATATCCAGGAGAGGGCAATATTTAGCTTCTCATCTGTGAAAAAAACGTCTGTTTGATTATTGGGTTTCCCCTGTAAAGACAAGCACATTATTATTTAAAACAACTGTTCTGCATCGAGACAAACATCTTTTCCTCATTGTTCAGAAAACATCTTTGCAGGATGCGATTAATGCGCTCCGAATTAATGCTGTGGTGTGGGATTAAACAAATCTGCATTAAACACAAGAGAAACAGACCTGACGTGCAGATTGTGGAGTTATACCCTCATTAAATGTCAACAAATGCATCTGATTAACTCTTTTATTGCTCTTTCAAGCCCAACTGTTGATGGAAAATCAGCCGAGTTAAAAGATCTGGCATGGGCGATACGGCAAACAGAACAAGGCAGTTCCTTCCTGTGGCACAGAATGTAATGGCCTGGAAAACCATATCAATGTGCAAGTAATTACTCCATCATACTTCCCACAGTAGTCATCTGCCCGGGGATCAGGCATGATTGTTAACCCACCAGAACTGATCTCAAACTAACACTCAGGGTCACTAAAACAACTTTGGACTGACACTAACGCACGGCCGTCAAGATGGTCTCGACACGTAGGGCATCTATGAGGAGAAACGAGAAGGGGAATAAGAAAAACAAACAGTGCATGCTGTGATTTCATACGTTTAGGGGCGGCTCTGTTTCTGAAGCCTTCCCACGTGTTTTGCCGCTCTGGCTGCAAGGGAATACTAGCTCACTATATACTGCATACTTATTTTTTTTTGTTTTTTTTTATACTATGTGCAACTGTGTATTATGCAATTCTGTAGCTAAAAAAAAGACAAGGTCATGGGTTCGATTCTCAGGGAGTGCATGAACTGATGTACCTTGAATGCAATGCAAGTCGCTTTGGAGAAAAGCATCTACAAAATGCATGAATGCAAATGTAATGCAAACAGTATCCCAGCTAACAAGGAACATTCTGACAAGGTTATCTCAAATATATGAACAATTGTTCTTCCAGTAATGTTAATAGAGCATTTGTTTAGAGTTAACTGGTCTTTACTAATATTCTCTAAACATTAGCACAAACATGTCATTTGTACATCATTCATGGATTGTTTTAGTTCTGAAACATTTAGTGGTAAGTTCATTTAATGTTTTTTTAAATGTTACTATTTGTTTCAGAGTGTTCAGAGAACATTCAAAAACAACATTCCAATAATGTTTGCATGTTCCCTTCAAGTTCTTATAACCAAGAAAGTTTTGAACATTAAGAAAGCATTCATAATTTAATGAAACATTAGCAAAATGTTCTTAGAATATATATTTTTTGAGTTGGGGAGTTGTCTGGTCTTTAATAATGTTCTCAAAACGTAGTTGCAAAAATGTTATTTATACATTATTCATGGAAAGTTTTATGTCTGAAACTTTTAGTTGGATGTTTATCTAACATTTTTTAAATGTTACTACTTGTTTCAAAACATAAAAAAATAACATTCACATAATGTTTGCATGTTCAACATTCATTTGTATGAATTCGTATGAACACGCTCAACATTCGTATAACCAAGAAAAAAACATTTTTAAAACATTTAAAAACGTGAACATTCAGAAATAAAATTTTCATAACTTAATAAAAGGTCAACTTAATAACATTCTTAGAACATATTTGTGTTAGCTGAGGAGTTACCTGGTCTTTAATAACATTCTCAAAACATTATTTGTACATAATTCATTGAACGTTTTATTTCTGAAATGTTTTAGTTGAACGCTCATCTAATGTCTTTTAAATGTATTTGTTCAGAGAACATTCAAAAACAACATTTCCATAATGTTTGCAAAATTCTAAATTCTAAATCTCATCCAAAAAAAAAAATAAATAAAAATAAAAATAAAGAAAATTGTAAAACATTGTTTTTTTTTAACTGGACATTTTGAACGTGCAGAGAACATCCATAAATAATGTTTTCATAACTTAATGAAAACATTAGCCAAATATTATTTTTGTCAGCTGCTATAATGCCACATTGTTGCCACATGATCTCATTATGTTGCATGTTACAAATTACAGTTGATAAAGATGGAAGAGGTCAAGTCAAGTAGATACAGTATTGCATTGATTGTATACTGGACATTTTAGCAAACCAAGCATGCAGTTCACATACTACTACTGAAATAGTACGAGTAGCATGATATTTCGAACACAGCCCACGTTTTTGGTTCATCAGACAGAAACGCTTAAATTCTTTGTTTTTGTTCTCTACGTGTAAGAATGTGCGAGTTTTTCAAATGAGCGTTTAAGTCGTACCAGGTGAAGAAATATGATTGCGGGGAAAGCAGTTTTGAAAACACTCCGTGTCTCTTTAACACTCAGTGACAATTGCCCCAAATGTATCCATTTATTTTTGCACAGGCCTGGTGACAGTACGTGTTTTCAGATATGGAACTCACAGCTGCGTCCAATTAATAACAACTTCATGTGCAACGCTGCAGCAGGCCACGGCCGAGGGAGGGGGTTCGGTTCGAGTAAATTTAGTTTCAGAACAAGAGGAACGTTCAAACCAGAGAGAGAGAGAGAGAGAGAAGGAGAAAAAGCGCACATCTGTTGACATCAAAATTGTGGAACCTTGAATTTGTCTTTTTTTCAGTCATTGTGGTGTTTTACTACCACGAGTCCGAGTCCAACATCTGGGCCTGTTGTTTTACGAAACATTTCCCACAGATCTTTCTGTTCTGTTTGTCAATTCACGGACGTTTAGCGCATGAATCCATAAGACATGAAAGCGAGAGCATTGTATGTGGTCTCACGCTCTCCGCCTGACGCAGCTGCGTCTGTTCGATATCCATCTAAAATCAATATCTGTTGATGATTACGGCCAACGCTATTTATTCTTCTTGGGCTGGGATGTAGCCTTTGGTCAGCAGATGTTCGGCTGTGATTTGCATTCCTGTTTTCTTCCCATTTACCAGCAGATGTGCAGATGTTGAGAAATATAAAAGTTGTGTTCGTGGGTCTGGCTGCGTTCGGAAAAGCACACTACCATACTAGCCTTACTATTTGCATACTTAAGCCACACTTAACCGCAGGATGTCGTGCCAAACATTTGATGAAAAGATGTTATGCATTCTGAAATGCTAAAACAATGGCTGTAGTTTTAAAAAAGAAGACAAGTATTGTTGACGAACACCACCTGATTCCTCTGCTAGGACACCTGTGTGAACTTGAGGAGAACTGACTTTATGGATCCACTAAAAATCACCAAAACACCAGCTGATTCAGAGCAGAAATGATAAAGAAAAATGGATAAACTTCTATTTGCCAAGATGTGCAGTATCAACCCACAGACTGCATACCACAATGCAATGCACTTCATATTATGCAATATCAACCAATCTTATTCTTGTCTCATTATTTAAAACATTAAAATACAAAATTGGTCAATAAAAAGAGATTAATTTCTGAGATGATATCAGAACACCAATCTGTGAAATAAACACAACGTATTCATTAATCAAGAATGTAGCATTCTACACATAGCATAAAGTGTTCTGAGTAACATGCTATTTTAAATTAACACATACTTAAGACGTATACAGTATCCCATACAGCAAAATAAATAAATAAATATTTTCAAAAATATGTTAGAATATATATTTTTAAAAAGACACATAATATATTTGCTAAAATATGTGTCAGAATATGTTTACAGAAATAGATTTTCTACCAATATATTTTTGCACATTTTTATTTTTATTTTTGAAAACATATTTTAAGAATTTGAATATATATATATATATATATATATACATACATACATATACGTATATATATATATATATACTCCCTTTTTTCTTGGGTTTAAATACAGTACAGGAAGGGCAAAATATATTTTTAAATGCTTTAAAAATATTCATTTTTAAAATATATTTTGAAACATATAAAACATCTACTGTATATAAAGAAAATCTATATAAAAATAATAGATTTTTTTTTTGCTGTATGGGTTATACTGTGCAGTAAGTAAGCTCATTTTCATTCTGGATGTGGCCAGTCTGTCTGTGAGTTTGGCAGATCTGCACTGTCTGTCGCTTGCTGAGCATCTGCCCATAATGCAGGTGGAATGTGTTCATGCAGTCCAAAGTTCAGAAAAGAATGAATTTATTAAACGAGCATGTTGATGCACTGCTTTAATTAGCTGAAATATTTTATAGGGCTTACTCATAATGGCAGTCATACTCAAAAAGGGGAGTTTTAAAGAAAGGCATTAAAGTGTCTCATAAAGAAATGCTTTACTGTGATCCCTCTGAGAATCTGGGAATGGAACACAATGAGCACATTTAAATCATATGAACTTCTCTGCTGGAAAGCATTCTTGTTCATACAAAACATGACAAGGTGTTATGGGTGGTTGCCGTGGCATTGCTATGTGGTTGCTAGGGTACTATGGGTGGTTGCCAAGGTGTTGTAATGGTATTCAGCATGTTGCTATGTGGTTGCTAGGGAGTTCTGAGAGGCTAACAACACATGCTTGTTCATCCAAAACATGACAAGGTGTTATGGGTGGTTGCCATGGCATTGCTTTGCGGTTGCTAAGTTGTTGCTATGGTATTCAACATGTTGCTATGTAGTTGCTAGATAGTAATGCATTCTTGTTCCTACAAAACATTACAAAGTGTTATAGGTGGTTGCCATAGTGTTGCTATGTGGTTGCTATGCCACTGTGGGCGGTTGCCAGTGTGTTTCTATACAGTTGCTAGGTATCCAGAGTGTTTTTAATATGTTGCTATGAGGTTACAAGGGAGTTCTGAGAGGCTACCAATGCATGCTTGTTCATGCAAAACATGACTAAATGTTATGGGTGTTTGCCATGGTGTTGCTATGTGGTTGTTAGGGTACTGTGGACAGATGCCAAGGTGTTGCTAAGGTTTTTCAGAATTTTACCATGTTGTTATTTGGTTGCGATCTGCTACAATAACAACATGTTATGGGTGGTTGCCATGGTGTTGTTGTTAGAGTACTGTGGGTGTTTGCCAAGATGTTTCTATGTGGTTTCTCAGGTGTTTGGAGTGATTTGTAGCATGTTGCATGTTGTCAAGTAAAAAGAGTTGTGCACCCTTAAGTCTCTTTAATATCCTCTTGTCTCTTGATACAGATCTTGTCCTTCCTTCAATAAAAGTCTATGGGATTTATTAAAACAAACCATTAAAGTCAATTGCTTAGAAAATTAATAGCACAATTCTTTGCACTAATCCTAAATATGAGTAATAGTAATTGTGATGCTTGACTTAGCAAACACTATAAATCAAAATGCGTAGACAAAAACACACACACAGCTCATTTATCTTGCTGGTTGTTCAAAAGGCTCCCACACCTAATTGATATGACACACTAATCTGGCATTTGTTTTGTGGTTTTGCCCTATGAGGAAGTATATTCACTTAACAAGCTATTATATGTGATGTGATGTGACAGTGGTTTGGATGAGTGTCAACAGGAAGTGATGCAGGGAAGATAAAGTCTATAAAGCGTAATGGTTTGTTATGACCTATACACTAACTTTCATATTGAGTACATATGGAAGGCAGACAGGGCCAAAATCTTTCAACAGAATGCTTGAAATTTGTCTGCGTTAACATGACAACACGTGCAGCAACCAATGAAACTGCTCTATTATAGACTGTAACAACGTTCGTAGTCACGGGAAGAAGGGGGCGGGAACCGGCGGACACTTAAACAAAACTTTAATAATAAAATAAACACAAAACAGCGGGCACAAACAGAACCAAAACACAAAATAAAATCCAGGCCTGGTCCTCTCTTGTCTTTCACTGTCGTAACTCCTCCTTTAACCCTTCCGGAGTTCCTCCGTGGGACTCGAGACCGGTGAGTGGTGCAGGTGTCGCTCATTATCAATTACTCCACCGGCCTCGCTCGGTTCCCACAGCTCTCGGCCCCGCCCCCACTCGTCACATAGACTATATTTGCATATGTGATACAATGGTACATATACTTATAGAAACATCAGACGTCTTGTTTATTCATGAAGGATGTCATGACACGTTCCAGTTTTGGCCCCTTTGGCTTTCCATAGTTCATTACCTGAGTTGGACTTTTGCAGACGTGCTGTTGCCCTGAAGGAAAACACACACGCAACATGTATCAACAACAACAAACAAATTCAGGTGGGACCGTTTGCTAGGAAAAACTGAGACGTGTGTGGACATTGGCTCTCAAGCAATATTGCGCATAAACAAACCCAGAGGAAGAGAGCATCAGCCATAGTACACAAATAAACGTAAACTGCACAGCTGGGCGTCTTTGGCTTCGCACCAGAATGAGAGGTACACAAATATTTAGACAGGCAGGGTTTGATTTCAAGAACGAAACGAAAAGTAGCCGTGACTATAAAATGTTAAACATTTGAGTTTTTTGTTTCTTGGCACTCTGAAATTGAGATTTATTTCACAGAGTCATCTCCATCATGCTATGTTCATAAATTGGAAATGATACGAGAAATAAAACCCTAGAGAAAAATGTTATGGCTCAGAGGTGAAATAAGATATTCAACGGGGAAAAAAGTAGGGTGGGATGTGATTTTAGCCATCAGGAATTGATTGGGAGGTGAAAGTGTTGATGAGATCAGCTAAAAAAGATTACAAAAAGAAACAATATGTTTCTCTGGAATAAAGTGCACTAATGAATAATTGAACTGAAACATGTACTGTATTAAGAAAGAGTCTATTCTGCTTTCATACATTGTCTGCAATGGAAGAAATAATATTAAAAAAGAACTAATACTAATAACAAATAGTATGTGTGTGCCAAAAGAGTCCAAGATCAAATTAATCAACAGAGATAAGGTGCAGAACACTTCAGCAAAATCTCCATTTAATATGCATATTTATACATGATTTTGGATCTGTCAGGCTAAATGCTCAAATTCAATCTCATTATCACAAAGCACAATACTCAAAATAAGGTTATTCACTCCAAATAGAGTCGTATGCTGGGTTCACAAGACTCTGTCCTTCACCCTGTGCAGTGTGAGTGAGTCAGAGAGAGAGAGTGTGCGTGTGTGTGTGTGTGTGTGTGTGTGTGTGTGGATGGAAGAAGACCAAGGGGATTTTTTTTCCACGAAAAGAAAGTGAATATGGAGCGCAGTTGAGATGATAAGATACATCACAAGTTGTAGGAACTCTTTTCTGGTGTTTTTAGAGCTTAATTGCATGCATCCTCACTCATCTGCATGGAAAAGAGCAGCGCGTTCGTTCTCCATTTGTGCTCCACAGAAGAAAGAATAACAAACAGGTTCACAACAACACGAGGCTAAGTGAATGCAGAAGCGAAAGCCACATCACACGCACTCAGCCTGGAGTATCGCGACACGTTATGCCAACAAAGGTCAGGAGAACACACATGGGAGCCAAAACACACAGAGCGGGTGATGTAAACTAGAGGAACAGCGGTGTACCCCGCTGGATTCGCCTCTTCAACTGCTACCGGTTTCCATTCCCATTTAACAAATTCCTTGATAATGAATCCCACATGCGCTAATAAATGACTTTGAGAATTGCTCACTGGCTCGAGCAGCTGGATCCGCTGGAATGCTCGTGTGGTTTACTACCAGTTCACCATCTTCGGCGTAACGCACATGTGACATCTATTACTGAGCAGCTCAGACTCTTTTATTGTGACTTTGGAGTGTATGGTGGCGAAAGCCAGGCAAATGACTTGAGGAACCAAACCTCACCGGACTGGATTGTGTGCATGCAAAACTCAATGCACAATGCAGTGCAGTGGTTCAGTGCATCTCCATGCAGTTGTTTAGGTATCTGGGTGGTTGTTATTCTATTTCATCTTTCATTTGGAAGTATGTACTGCATGCATCTTGTCACTTTTATGTCCTGGTATGTCATTGGCTATTATTGATTGCAATGCTGTTCTCATTGGCTGCTTTATGTTTTAAAGTATGTTTGACTTCCTGTTTGAAAACGATGCTTGATGAAGGTTGACTGACCGAAACATTGCTTTAAAATATAATTTGCAAGCTCTAAGGCAATAAAACACTAAATATAGTGTTATAAATATACATTTAAAAAAAAAAATGAAATAGAAAAAATAAAATAGAATCATCGCAGTCTGTGCAAAAGATCCAGTGAAATAAAATAAAAAAATAATAAAAGTTTATTTTATTTTAGTTAGCTGCCAAGGCAACATTTCTTATTTTTGTTTAGTTTAGTTTTTCCATCTAATATTTTTAAGTTGATGTAGCACAATTACTAAAATAATACAAAACTAAATAAAAAATCAATTGAAACATTAAAAACATGCCTGATGAAGGTCTCATGACCAAAATGTTGCCTTAAAATTGTATTTGCAAGCATAAAGGTAAGAATTTTGTTATAAGTGTGCATTAACGTTTATTAAAATGAATTAAAAATGAAATATAAAAATAGTGCTAGATTTACCATGTTAATAACTATATAAATGCATCATCACAGTCTGTGCAATGAAAAAAAAAACTTGACTAAAACTTGTCAAAAATGCAGTAACAACAGTAATATTGCAAACTATTTTAATAAGTGAATATATTGTAAACTGTAATTTATTCCTGTGATCAAAGCAGTATTTTCAGCATCATTCCTCCAGTCTTCAGTGTCACATGATCTTCAGAAATCAGTATAATATGCTGATCTGCTGCTCGAGAAACATTTCTGATTATTACAGAAAACAGTTGTGCTGCTTCATATTTCTGTGCAAAGCATGATACATTTGAATTTTTCAGAATTCTTTGATGAATAGAACAGCATTTATTTGAAATATAAATTTTTGGTAACATTATACATTTCTTTACTGTCACTTTTGATCAATTTAATACATCCTTGCTGAATAAAAGTAGTCATTCTTTCAAAAACGAAATATTTCTTAACGGTAGTGTAGGATGTACGTTGCATGTGTCTCTTTTCACTCACTCACTGATGAACAGGAAGTTACGTCGAGAGACAACGCTCCAGCCAATCACGTCACAGCCGCGTTGACTTCACGTCTTCACCATCTTCAAGCAAGCTTTGTTTGCTCACAGCTGAGGATTCAGATGAAAAGAGAGATTATCGACTCTAGCGTTGCCATTTTACACACAAAGACAATCCTGTTGTCTAACAGTGGTTTTCCTGTTGGAGGAGCTTTACACGCTTCCAAAGACACATTTCATGGAACAGTTAACAAGGTCAAAGCATCCCATCGACGAACACCGTACTAAACACAACAGCTCAGCTTCCCCCATTCACACACATTCACAGAAATCAACACGAGAGCTCACAAACACTTCACTTTCTCGTGTTTCTCCTCGCCTGGAAGTACTTCCATGTGTCCAGATACAAAGCAAAAGTCATGGAAGCTGTAAGAGAATCACTCTTTGCTTTCATACTGAAAAACGTGGAACCATTAGGGAGGCAAACAAGAGCTTCTCGAGTGTCTTATGGTTTGTTTGTCTAAGGTTTTAATACTATTGCGTGCAAATGCCGGTCTGCCTTGAAAAATAAGCAACCCTGTAATTGGTTTCGAGTTTGCCTGAAATAAAACTCTAAGAAAAATACTGCATTCAAATAAGCAGAACAACATTAAGAGGTAACAGTTCTATTGCAATGCTAGATATTTACATAAGCTTAAAAAGCATAAATAAATGAAGAAATTATACCGTAAAACATCATGATAGCATTTAAATCATAAAAATGATTTTTCAAAGTTGTAAATAAAACAGATTATTAGAGTATGTTTTACAAGAAAATACAATTTCAGTCTTTCTAATTGGAAATTCCACGTTTAATTCAATGTGTTACTTGCTATTTATTTGTAATTATTTGGCAAATTTACTAGTGAAAATTCACTCTGATTGGAATTGTTTTTATTGTTATAATTGTTAAATGTTATAATTATTATACTTTTTAACTGAGAAAATTAAATAAAAAATATATTTCAACAGATTAAATAACTATAACTATATATGTTGTATAATATTGTACTTTTTAATTGAAAAAATTAAATAAAAAAGATATTTCAACAGATTAAATAACTATAACAATTTAGTGTTTTATATATATA
>NW_015505639.1:141176-147023 GCF_001515645.1 Sinocyclocheilus grahami | reverse complement strand
TTATATTATATTATATTATATTATATTATATTATATTATATTATATTATATTATATTATATTATATTATATTATATTATATTATATTATATTATATTATATTATATTATATTATATTATATTATATTATATTATATTATATTATATTATATTATATTATATTATATTATATTATATTATATTATATTATATTATATTATATTATATTATATTATATTATATTATATTATATTATATAAAAAGTCTTATTATATCTAAAAACATTTTCTTAATGCAAAATATAAAATTTTATTTTTGTCTTTTCCTCTCGGCATTTTAATTATGAAAAAAATAAAGAAAAACATTTAATGTTTTAACTTATTAAATAAGTGTTGTAATTGTTCAATTAATTATATCTGTGATTATACTAGCTTTTTAAATGCTGTTATTACCCTACTTTTCCTTTCCTTTCTTTTTCCCACCAAATTTGGATCACGTTGTCGGAGCGGAGGAACAGATGAACACAAAGCAGAGACGGGGACGGGGGGACAGTATCGGGGACTCTGATGTAGAGAAGTTCAAGTGTGAAAGGCCCCGCACCTGGACCGGCGACATAAAGAGCCACATTCATTCACTGATGCCAACACAAATGTCAGCGAACACAAAAGCCTATCGTTTCAGTCAGAGCACCTTCTCATGTACATCATACAGAGCTTTCTTCACGCATAGATGACGTCACTGAGTGGATACAGATCCCAAAGAGCTGCAATCGATTCATTCAATACTGAAGCAGATCCGACAAAAACAAACAAAAAAAGGTTTAATTGAGTGGACGCAGATGCTGCCAGATCACGAAAACGGTCTAATTGACACAGGAGAGTTGTGCCAGAAAATTCCCAGCTAACAGATTGTGGTTCATTAAAACAACAAAAAAAAGAGGAAAGCATGACTTTTGAATCAACACTTTGAAGCTTTAAGGTGGTCTAGGCTGGCCATTAAGTCTGGTATGGTGGTTTTTGAGAGATTTTGGGCATGTATGTGCTAAATTGTGATGAAAATAATTAATATGTCAGTTATACATTAATGAAACGGGTCAAATTTCCGCACAGAGAAAAACGATGGCATATTTTATTGTTAACTATTTGCATTTTATTTTATTTAATCATATTGTCAAAATTAATTTATTCAAATTGTTTAGAATCTGTTCATTGCGTAAACAATAACATTTAGACAATTTATTCAGTTTAAAAGTATGAACATGGTTACAATTAGAGCCCGACCGATATGGATTTTTTTGGGGGCCAATGCCGATACCGATGTTAGGGAGGAAAAAAAAGACAGATACCGATATATCGGCCGCTATTCTTTATGTGTAGGCTATATTATAGTAGAGTATAGTCAAAAGTTTGGACACACTTCCCATTCGTGTGTACAAACTTTTGACTGGTACTGTATATATAATACAGTATATAGCCTACATAAACAGAACATATATACATAAATACATTTTTTGCAATGATAACTCAAATGTGGTGATCAAACACTTATAATGATGTGACAAACATAGGCCTATGTAGTGGAGGCAGGGTATTTAACAATTTAACAATAAACTTTATTATTCAAAATGAGTCTGACATCAGTGCACTTAACAGTAAATTTCACTTCACTTATTATAAATAACTTAAATAACACAAATAGAACAAAATATATATAACTTGAATTAAGAAATTAAACAAGGTAACTGTGTAGGGCAAGCAAGCTACTGCCAAACCAACAGGGGCAGGTTTATGCAGGAAGCACAGCTTTTCCAAATGTAAACATCTAAAATGAATAAATAATAATAATAATTAAAAAAACATTTTTTCACAAACTGTGTTGTGTATTTTCTGGTAATCAAATCATGCAGGACATTCATATTGAAATCGTCTTTTTGCAGTTTAATATTCACAGACACAGTCTATATATATATATATGTACTGACTTGTTTTTTATTTATTCATCAAAAATAAGACAGATTCCATGAAATTCCGCTTCTAGAATAGATTCTATTCTACACCGGATGCGAGCGGCGTGACAAAATACAATAGAATTATATTATATTTTATCGCGCCGTGAGAAGTGATGTAACCGATGTGATAAGCATGAGTTCTGGGTCACGGAGCGGCCGGTTTAATCACCAGCATTGACTGAGTGGCCACGATCAGCTCCGGTGGCCATAACACAGGCTTTAATGCTCCGCAGACGCTTGCCGTGATGCGCAGATCAGCTCTAGTCTCTAACATCACTGAATCTGCAGTTAAAAATGAGCCATCCATTCATCATATCATCATGCAAATCTAAGAATTAGAATCATTGTAATGTGACGATTAAATATAGGTGCGGGCGGATAATTTGAAGCAGCGGACTCGGGTGAAGTTTGAGCTCATCCGCGCATCTCTACACTAAACAATGGAGTTTGTCTGCTGGACAAACTAAGTAATTACACCATTCAGAAGCATTAAATCTGCGTTACATGTTCTGTAAAAAAAAATTTATATCGCCGGCATATTCGCCTATACCGATATATCGGCGACAGGCTCATATCGGCCGATAATATCGGCTAAACAATATATTGGTCAGGCTCTAGTTACAATATGGCTAACTGTGGAACAAGCAATAATCAATTTAAAATGTAAGCGATTGAAAAACTGGATTTACTGATGATAAATATGAAAACATGGTTATTGTGTATTTAAAGGGGATTTAGATTAAGTTTATTAGTTTATGTTGAAGCTTTGTAATACAAATGCATCTAAAAGTTATATGCAATTCAAGTCCATAAATCTTAAATTTAGGTTTCTGGAAAACATAGCAGAAGATAATTTATCAAAGTAATATAAAAACAATCAGCATTTAATATAAATCTTGCTTGCGTGTTTGTTGACACTAAGTTAGCAAAACTTCAAATCCATGTCATGGCTCACAAACAGCTCGGTTTAGTTAACGGTTGACATCTGCGAGTGCCGTGTTTGTTGTCTTAAAGCATTAGAACATCATATGTCACACATGTTAGCTGGCCTCCTTCCGCTTCACGGCTGAGCGCCGGCGTTAGGTGTCTGTAACATGTCTTGATGTGGGCCGTGGCCGCGGTTTCAATGTCCAATCAAAGCGACGTGTCTGTGTTTGATGCGAGAGCGCAGTCGCGGGATTAGCCACTTCCGGAGGCCTTTGAGATTTATTAGTCATCTCAGCTTTGAGTGGACTTGTTAAATCAATTTCCTCTTAGTCTTCCATTGTGGCCCTGCTCATCAAATCACATTAGATTGTGTTACAGTTGACAGATCTATGAAAGAAGACTTTAGGAAGGATGTGTGAATTAACCACATGAGGGGAAGTTTAGGCACTGAATGAGGTTTATCACTGTGTCTCCTATAGAAGTGTGTGTTTGGAGAAGAGGAGCTTCCATCCCCCATAAGAATACTAATATACCTGGAGAGAGGAATCCACTAGCACTCACATTCATCTCAATTAAAACTGCTTAACTGACACTTTTTTGGGTGCCAGTTACCAAAGTCAACAATGTGACTAATCACTAGAGATGTAAGAAAATGAAGTCAATATTATATTATATTATATTATATGACCATTTTTTAATTTAGAAAATTAAATTAAAAAAAGTATGTGTTCATATATACAGTATGTACTATTACTAATTAAAAGTTACAATTTTACACAAAACCAAATGAAATAAAAAATACAAATCTCATTGGTTTTGTGAAAAATTTTAACTTTTATATATCCATAGTATGTACAAACACACACACACACACACACACACACACACACATATACTGTATATAAATATATTTTTTTCATAAAGTCAAATTAGCAAGAATGTTATTCAAAATATTGTATTACAATATTTTACTTAGAAAATAAATATATAAGTGTATTTTACAAACTTGTACTTACTATGTATTTATATTTTTATATATAAACAAATAAATATAAAATATAAAAATATATAAATATTATGTAATATTATATTTATTATTATTATACATAATACTATTTAATAATATAAAAATAAATAATATAATAGTATTCAATCATATTAAACAACTTGTTTTTAATGGTCAATCAAGTCTGTTTGTTTGTTTGTTTGTTTGTTTTGTTTTTGCGCTGGGGGTCAGCAAAATTATGTAGTTACAAAATCTACCAGTAGGGTTTAACTGTCTAAACATACGAGACAAATCCTGACCACCTGGCCCTATGGTAAATACATACTAAGCATTATAATACTTAGTGTTAATTAACATTTCCCTAACCAAAGTAACAAAAAAATAAAATAAAATCTGCCAGATTCAGATTGTTTTTACGTCTTTTCCAGAAAGCTTATTGTATTTGTAAAAATAAATGAATAAATAAATAAAAACTTAGGTAATATAATTTACTGTGAAATATATATTTATTTATTTTCCAGTACGGCTATTTGGTAGAGGTGAATATCTGTGCATAAAATGCTGATTTATCCATATACACTATGTCCTCAAGTCAACGCAATCTTCTTCAACAGACTCTGAAACAATAGAAAGCAGGAGAAACAGAAGCACAAAGCAGGTATCAGGCAAACACTGAGCGCTCATTCAGACTCTCCAGACAAACAGGCCTTGTCGGTCTGAAGCTCGCACTGCCAAAGCACAAATGAGTCCAAACGTGCACCTGCAGCTCCAAACATCCAGCAATTACAGCAACATTTCGCCTAAAAGCCCGGAGAAAAACCCACTCGCCGTGGTCTTTCAGAGCCTTTAACCTTTAGCAGTGAACATAAACTAATTACATTCCTCATGCGGCGGAAGCCTCGGCACGGCCACGAATGGGAATCGCCATTGACGACTTAATTAGCGTTTGCCGATGTGGAGCATGTAATTCCGCCGGACTTGTTCTCGTCAATGGCCTCTCATTATCTCAGTTCTCCACTGAAGCGCCCCGCTGAAAACACCACTTGCTCGGATGGAGGGACATTCATATTCCTGAACATGTCAGCTGGGAGCCCCTTCCTCCGGCCGACACAATGAGGCCCATTGTCGAGCGGCGCTTAGCCATCATTTCATCCCGTCAAAACAGCTTCTGTTTTAGCAGCGACGTGTTAATGGGCCCGCGGCTGGGTGTGAGAGCGTCCTGAGCCACACACATCAGATGGAGGTCAGAGGTTAACTCCGACTCTCGGATTCGGGTGGCTGGGATTTGCGCAACCTTTCCACCGAAACGGAAACCGGGGAGGGAAAAGCAACGGGGCTGATAATGTGATATAATTAGTCAGACAGTTTCTGGGTCAGAATCGAGCCGGAGAATGGGCGCAGATGGGCCATCTGGACCTTGACGGGGGTCACCAGGGCCCTGCAGGTGGACCGCGTGAGATGATGCCCTGCCAAGGCCTTCATTAAGGATTGCTGGGAAAATATGTGAGATTTTGGGCTATTTTGCTTCCTTTTCAAACTAGTGGAGAGAAAATATCCAAAATACACATTTAAGTGCTTATTTTCTTACACTTTATCTATTTAAGTCTGTAGATTTCAGTTAGAATACATATTTTTAAAGGTAGTTTTCTTAAAAACAGTTTAATTTAATTTAATTTAATTTAATTTCTGTAGATTACAATATAGATATTTGAAGGCCGTTTTCTCAAAATCAGTTTTTCCTCAGAAAAAAAAAACAGTAGCACTTACATGTTATATTATATTATATGTAGTCTGTAGATTTCAGTTACAATATATACCTTTGAAGGCTGTTTTCTCAAAATTAGTTTTTCCACAGAAAAAAAAACAGTAGCATTTTATTATATATACATATACACACACATATATATACATATATATATATATATATA
>NW_015505639.1:140733-141086 GCF_001515645.1 Sinocyclocheilus grahami | reverse complement strand
TATATTATATTATATTATATTATATTATATTATATTATATTGATTTATTTTCTGGCTGTCAACTTTATTTTCTGACTGATTAAGTGATAAAAAAATGAGTGCAAAATCCCCTTTGTAAAAACCTTTGTCTCTAATACATTAACAAAATGAAATAAGAAATCTGAACCTGTCTTTATACAATCTTCAGATTTATGTTCTGGAAATTTAAGCCAATTAATGCATATTTCATTAAAGGGGTCATATGATGTTGCTAAAAATAACATTATGTTGTGTATTTGGTGTAATGAAATGTTTATGCGGTTTAAGGTTCAAAAAACACATTATTTTCTACATACTGTACATTATTGTTTCTC